>NW_027194302.1:0-92730 GCF_032444005.1 Ranitomeya imitator
AGTCATCGTTCTCGTACAACACTGAGTGACGCAGTCTTTCGTAAATGACTTCTCCATTGCATTGTTATGCATTGGTAAAAGCACTATTGATGAAAGAGTGGTATTGTTTTCAGGTATCTTCCTATACCATTAATAGAGACACAGAGCTCAGGCCGGTTTGCCACATGCCTGTTATGGCCTATGGACTGAACCAAGGAAACGCACCAAAAAATTTTAACCAGTCCATCGTTCTCACAACACTGAGGACCAGTCATTCGAAATGACTTCTCATGCATTTTATGCATTGGTAAAAGCACTATGATGAAAAGTTGTGATATTGTTTTCAGGTATCTCCTATACTAATAGAGCCACATGCTCACCGGTTTGCCACATTGCTGTAGGCCTTTGAACCTGAACAAGAAACCACCAAAAATTTTAATCCAGTCATCGTTCTCACAACACTGAGGACCAGTCATTCGAAATGACTTCTCCATGCATTTTATGCATTGGTAAAAGCACTATGATGAAAAGTGTGATATGTTTTCAGGTATCTCCTATACTAATAGAGCCACATGCTCACCGGTTTGCCACATGCTGTAGGCCTATGGACTGAACAAGAAACCACCAAAAATTTTAACCAGTCATCGTTCTCACAACACTGAGGACCAGTCATTCGAAATGACTTCTCCATGCATTTTATGCATTGGTAAAAGCACTATGATGAAAAGTGTGATATGTTTTCAGGTATCTCCTATACTAATAGAGCCACATGCTCACCGGTTTGCCACATGCTGTAGGCCTATGGACTGAACAAGAAACCACCAAAAATTTTAAACCAGTCATCGTTCTCACAACACTGAGGACCAGTCATTCGAAATGACTTCTCCATGCATTTTATGCATTGGTAAAAGCACTATGATGAAAAGTGTGATATGTTTTCAGGTATCTCCTATACTAATAGAGCCACATGCTCACCGGTTTGCCACATGCTGTAGGCCTATGGACTGAACAAGAAACCACCAAAAATTTTAACCAGTCATCGTTCTCACAACACTGAGGACCAGTCATTCGAAATGACTTCTCCATGCATTTTATGCATTGGTTAAAGAAGCACTATGATGAAAAGTGTGATATGTTTTCAGGTATCTCCTATACTAATAGAGCCACATGCTCACCGGTTTGCCACATGCTGTAGGCCTATGGACTGAACAAGAAACCACCAAAAATTTTAACCAGTCATCGTTCTCACAACACTGAGGACCAGTCATTCGAAATGACTTCTCCATGCATTTTATGCATTGGTAAAAGCACTATGATGAAAAGTGTGATATGTTTTCAGGTATCTCCTATACTAATAGAGCCACATGCTCACCGGTTTGCCACATGCTGTAGGCCTATGGACTGAACAAGAAACCACCAAAAATTTTAACTAGTCATCGTTCTCACAACACTGAGGACCAGTCATTCGAAATGACTTCTCCATGCATTTTATGCATTGGTAAAAGCACTATTGATGAAAAGTGTGATATGTTTTCAGGTATCTCCTATACTAATAGAGCCACATGCTCACCGGTTTGCCACATGCTGTAGGCCTATGGACTGAACAAGAAACCACCAAAAATTTTAACCAGACATCGTTCTCACAACACTGAGGACCAGTCATTCGAAATGACTTCTCCATGCATTTTATGCATTGGTAAAAGCACTATGATGAAAAGTGTGATATGTTTTCAGGTATCTCCTATACTAATAGAGCCACATGCTCACCGGTTTGCCACATGCTGTAGGCCTATGGACTGAACAAGAAACCACCAAAAATTTTAACCAGTCATCGTTCTCACAACACTGAGGACCAGTCATTCGAAATGACTTCTCCATGCATTTTAATGCATTGGTAAAAGCACTATGATGAAAAGTGTGATATGTGTTCAGGTATCTCCTATACTAATAGAGCCACATGCTCACCGGTTTGCCACATGCTGTAGGCCTATGGACTGAACAAGAAACCACCAAAAATTTTAACCAGTCATCGTTCTCACAACACTGAGGACCAGTCATTCGAAATGACTTCTCCATGCATTTTATGCATTGGTAAAAGCACTATGATGAAAAGTGTGATATGTTTTCAGGTATCTCCTATACTAATAGAGCCACATGCTCACCGGTTTGCCACATGCTGTAGGCCTATGGATTGAACAAGAAACCACCAAAAATTTTAACCAGTCATCGTTCTCACAACACTGAGGACCAGTCATTCGAAATGACTTCTCCATGCATTTTATGCATTGGTAAAAGCACTATGATGAAAAGTGTGATATGTTTTTAGGTATCTCCTATACTAATAGAGCCACATGCTCACCGGTTTGCCACATGCTGTAGGCCTATGGACTGAACAAGAAACCACCAAAAATTTTAACCAGTCATCGTTCTCACAACACTGAGGACCAGTCATTCGAAATGACTTCTTCTTGCATTTTATGCATTGGTAAAAGCACTATGATGAAAAGTGTGATATGTTTTCAGGTATCTCCTATACTAATAGAGCCACATGCTCACCGGTTTGCCACATGCTGTAGGCCTTTGGACTGAACAAGAAACCACCAAAAATTAACCAGTCATCGTTCTCACAACACTGAGGGACCAGTCATTCGAAATGACTTCTCCATGCATTTTATGCATTGGTAAAAGCACTATGATGAAAAGTGTGATATGTCTTTAGGTATCCCCTATACTAATAGAGCCACATGCTCACCGGTTTGCCACATGCTGTAGGCCTATGGACTGAACAAGAAACCACCAAAAATTTTAACCAGTCATCGTTCTCACAACACTGAGGTACCAGTCATTCGAAATGACTTCTCCATGCATTTTATGCATTGGTAAAAGCACTATGATGAAAAGTGTGATATGTTTTCAGGTATCTCCTATACTAATAGAGCCACATGGAAAACAGGAACAGATGGGCTACTTGCACAGTGAACAAGTCTGTATGATCATGTTCACACACCACCAAGAAACCTGAAGACACAAAAGAGAATAGTAAAACCAAAAACACTCAGTTTGAAAAAATGTTGCAGTAATCCGCAAGTGCTAGTAAAAGATGTAAAAAACAGGGTATTTGGTTGATACGTTTTTTGCAAAAAATGTATACTAAGCTGCTCTACCAATCTTCACGGTATACCCTTATCAGAGCAGTCCTAACTAATGTATGCAATCCCTATCTGATGTATTTAAAAACCTGATCATCTGTATATAACCTGTGTGAACAGGGTTCAGAGAGGAAAAAATCCATGTGTGCATACAGGGTAGAACAGCTTTTGTGCAGATAGCCCAAGAGGAGTGGTGGAACTCCCCAGTCTTGTAGACACAAGAGAACAATTATGGAAACAGGAACACATGGGCTACTTGCACAGTGAACAAGTCTGTATGATCATGTTCACACACCACCAAGAAACCTGAAGACACAAAAGAGAATAGTAAAACCAAAAACACTCAGTTTGAAAAAATGTTGCAGTAATCCGCAAGTGCTAGTAAAAGATGTAAAAAACAGGGTATTTGGTTGATACGTTTTTTGCAAAAAATGTATACTAAGCTGCTCTACCAATCTTCACGGTATACCCTTATCAGAGCAGTCCTAACTAATGTATGCAATCCCTATCTGATGTATTTAAAAACCTGATCATCTGTATATAACCTGTGTGAACAGGGTTCAGAGAGGAAAAAATCCATGTGTGCATACAGGGTAGAACAGCTTTTGTGCAGATAGCCCAAGAGGAGTGGTGGAACTCCCCAGTCTTGTAGACACAAGAGAACAATTATGGAAACAGGAACACATGGGCTACTTGCACAGTGAACAAGTCTGTATGATCATGTTCACACACCACCAAGAAACCTGAAGACACAAAAGAGAATAGTAAAACCAAAAACACTCAGTTTGAAAAAATGTTGCAGTAATCCGCAAGTGCTAGTAAAAGATGTAAAAAACAGGGTATTTGGTTGATACGTTTTTTGCAAAAAATGTATACTAAGCTGCTCTACCAATCTTCACGGTATACCCTTATCAGAGCAGTCCTAACTAATGTATGCAATCCCTATCTGATGTATTTAAAAACCTGATCATCTGTATATAACCTGTGTGAACAGGGTTCAGAGAGGAAAAAATCCATGTGTGCATACAGGGTAGAACAGCTTTTGTGCAGATAGCCCAAGAGGAGTGGTGGAACTCCCCAGTCTTGTAGACACAAGAGAACAATTATGGAAACAGGAACACATGGGCTACTTGCACAGTGAACAAGTCTGTATGATCATGTTCACACACCACCAAGAAACCTGAAGACACAAAAGAGAATAGTAAAACCAAAAACACTCAGTTTGAAAAAATGTTGCAGTAATCCGCAAGTGCTAGTAAAAGATGTAAAAAACAGGGTATTTGGTTGATACGTTTTTTGCAAAAAATGTATACTAAGCTGCTCTACCAATCTTCACGGTATACCCTTATCAGAGCAGTCCTAACTAATGTATGCAATCCCTATCTGATGTATTTAAAAACCTGATCATCTGTATATAACCTGTGTGAACAGGGTTCAGAGAGGAAAAAATCCATGTGTGCATACAGGGTAGAACAGCTTTTGTGCAGATAGCCCAAGAGGAGTGGTGGAACTCCCCAGTCTTGTAGACACAAGAGAACAATTATGGAAACAGGAACACATGGGCTACTTGCACAGTGAACAAGTCTGTATGATCATGTTCACACACCACCAAGAAACCTGAAGACACAAAAGAGAATAGTAAAACCAAAAACACTCAGTTTGAAAAAATGTTGCAGTAATCCGCAAGTGCTAGTAAAAGATGTAAAAAACAGGGTATTTGGTTGATACGTTTTTTGCAAAAAATGTATACTAAGCTGCTCTACCAATCTTCACGGTATACCCTTATCAGAGCAGTCCTAACTAATGTTCTACCCTGTATGCACACATGGATTTTTTCCTCTCTGAACCCTGTTCACACAGGTTATATACAGATGATCAGGTTTTTAAATACATCAGATAGGGATTGCATACATTAGTTAGGACTGCTCTGATAAGGGTATACCGTGAAGATTGGTAGAGCAGCTTAGTATACATTTTTTGCAAAAAACGTATCAACCAAATACCCTGTTTTTTACATCTTTTACTAGCACTTGCGGATTACTGCAACATTTTTTCAAACTGAGTGTTTTTGGTTTTACTATTCTCTTTTGTGTCTAATAGAGCCACATGCTCACCGGTTTGCCACATGCTGTAGGCCTATGGACTGAACAAGAAACCACCAAAAATTTTAACCAGTCATCGTTCTCACAACACTGAGGACCAGTCATTCGAAATGACTTCTCCATGCATTTTATGCATTGGTAAAAGCACTATGATATGTAAGGTTTAACAATGATAAATGTAAGGTTATACACATGGGAAGAAGGAATCAATGTCACCATTACACACTGAATGGGAAACCACTGGGTAAATCTGACAGGGAGAAGGACTTGGGGATCCTAGTTAATGATAAACTTACCTGGAGCAGCCAGTGCCAGGCAGCAGCTGCCAAGGCAAACAGGATCATGGGGTGCATTAAAAGAGGTCTGGATACACATGATGAGAGCATTATACTGCCTCTGTACAAATCCCTAGTTAGACCGCACATGGAGTACTGTGTCCAGTTTTGGGCACCGGTGCTCAGGAAGGATATAATGGAACTAGAGAGAGTACAAAGGAGGGCAACAAAATTAATAAAGGGGATGGGAGAACTACAATACCCAGATAGATTAGCGAAATTAGGATTATTTAGTCTAGAAAAAAGACGACTGAGGGGCGATCTAATAACCATGTATAAGTATATAAGGGGACAATACAAATATCTCGCTGAGGATCTGTTTATACCAAGGAAGGTGACGGGCACAAGGGGGCATTCTTTGCGTCTGGAGGAGAGAAGGTTTTTCCACCAACATAGAAGAGGATTCTTTACTGTTAGGGCAGTGAGAATCTGGAATTGCTTGCCTGAGGAGGTGGTGATGGCGAACTCAGTCGAGGGGTTCAAGAGAGGCCTGGATGTCTTCCTGGAGCAGAACAATATTGTATCATACAATTATTAGGTTCTGTAGAAGGACGTAGATCTGGGTATTTATTATGATGGAATATAGGCTGAACTGGATGGACAAATGTCTTTTTTCGGCCTTACTAACTATGTTACTATGTTACTATGATGAAAAGTGTGATATGTTTTCAGGTATCTCCTATACTAATAGAGCCACATGCTCACCGGTTTGCCACATGCTGTAGGCCTATGGACTGAACAAGAAACCACCAAAAATTTTAACCAGTCATCGTTCTCACAACACTGAGGACCAGTCATTCGAAATGACTTCTCCATGCATTTTATGCATTGGTAAAAGCACTATGATGAAAAGTGTGATATGTTTTCAGGTATCTCCTATACTAACACAGCCACATGCTCACCGGTTTGCCACATGCTGTAGGCCTATGGACTGAACAAGAAAACGCCAAAAATTTTAACCAGTCATCGTTCCCACAACACTGAGGACCAGTCATTCGAAATGACTTCTCCATGCATTTTATGCATTGGTAAAAGCACTATGATGAAAAGTGTGATATGTTTTCAGGTATCTCCTATACTAATAGAGCCACATGCTCACCGGTTTGCCACATGCTGTAGGCCTATGGACTGAACAAGAAACCACCAAAAATTTTAACCAGTCATCGTTCTCACAACACTGAGGACCAGTCATTCGAAATGACTTCTCCATGCATTTTATGCATTGGTAAAAGCACTATGATGAAAAGTGTGATATGTTTTCAGGTATCTCCTATACTAATAGAGCCACATGCTCACCGGTTTGCCACATGCTGTAGGCCTATGGACTGAACAAGAAACCACCAAAAATTTTAACCAGTCATCGTTCTCACAACACTGAGGACCAGTCATTCGAAATGACTTCTCCATGCATTTTATGCATTGGTAAAAGCACTATGATGAAAAGTGTGATATGTTTTCAGGTATCTCCTATACTAATAGAGCCACATGCTCTCCGGTTTGCCACATGCTGTAGGCCTATGGACTGAACAAGAAACCACCAAAAATTTTAACCAGTCATCGTTCTCACAACACTGAGGACCAGTCATTCGAAATGACTTCTCCATGCATTTTATGCATTGGTAAAAGCACTATGATGAAAAGTGTGATATGTTTTCAGGTATCTCCTATACTAATAGAGCCACATGCTCACCGGTTTGCCACATGCTGTAGGCCTATGGACTGAACAAGAAACCACCAAAAATTTTAACCAGTCATCGTTCTCACAACACTGAGGACCAGTCATTCGAAATGACTTCTCCATGCATTTTATGCATTGGTAAAAGCACTATGATGAAAAGTGTGATATGTTTTCAGGTATCTCCTATACTAATAGAGCCACATGCTCACCGGTTTGCCACATGCTGTAGGCCTATGGACTAAACAAGAAACCACCAAAAATTTTAACCAGTCATCGTTCTCACAACACTGAGGACCAGTCATTCGAAATGACTTCTCCATGCATTTTATGCATTGGTAAAAGCACTATGATGAAAAGTGTGATATGTTTTCAGGTATCTCCTATACTAATAGAGCCACATGCTCACCGGTTTGCCACATGCTGTAGGCCTATGGACTGAACAAGAAACCACCAAAAATTTTAACCAGTCATCGTTCTCACAACACTGAGGACCAGTCATTCGAAATGACTTCTCCATGCATTTTATGCATTGGTAAAAGCACTATGATGAAAAGTGTGATATGTTTTCAGGTATCTCCTATACTAATAGAGCCACATGCTCACCGGTTTGCCACATGCTGTAGGCCTATGGACTGAACAAGAAACCACCAAAAATTTTAACCAGTCATCGTTCTCACAACACTGAGGACCAGTCATTCGAAATGACTTCTCCATGCATTTTATGCATTGGTAAAAGCACTATGATGAAAAGTGTGATATGTTTTCAGGTATCTCCTATACTAATAGAGCCACATGCTCACCGGTTTGCCACATGCTGTAGGCCTATGGACTGAACAAGAAACCACCAAAAATTTTAACCAGTCATCGTTCTCACAACACTGAGGACCAGTCATTCGAAATGACTTCTCCATGCATTTTATGCATTGGTAAAAGCACTATGATGAAAAGTGTGATATGTTTTCAGGTATCTCCTATACTAATAGAGCCACATGCTCACCGGTTTGCCACATGCTGTAGGCCTATGGACTGAACAAGAAACCACCAAAAATTTTAACCAGTCATCGTTCTCACAACACTGAGGACCAGTCATTCGAAATGACTTCTCCATGCATTTTATGCATTGGTAAAAGCACTATGATGAAAAGTGTGATATGTTTTCAGGTATCTCCTATACTAATAGAGCCACATGCTCACCGGTTTGCCACATGCTGTAGGCCTATGGACTGAACAAGAAACCACCAAAAATTTTAACCAGTCATCGTTCTCACAACACTGAGGACCAGTCATTCGAAATGACTTCTCCATGCATATTATGCATTGGTAAAAGCACTATGATGAAAAGTGTGATATGTTTTCAGGTATCTCCTATACTAATAGAGCCACATGCTCACCGGTTTGCCACATGCTGTAGGCCTATGGACTGAACAAGAAACCACCAAAAATATTAACCAGTCATCGTTCTCACAACACTGAGGACCAGTCATTCGAAATGACTTCTCCATGCATTTTATGCATTGGTAAAAGCACTATGATGAAAAGTGTGATATGTTTTCAGGTATCTCCTATACTAATAGAGCCACATGCTCACCGGTTTGCCACATGCTGTAGGCCTATGGACTGAACAAGAAACCACCAAAAATTTTAACCAGTCATCGTTCTCACAACACTGAGGACCAGTCATTCGAAATGACTTCTCCATGCATTTTATGCATTGGTAAAAGCACTATGATGAAAAGTGTGATATGTTTTCAGGTATCTCCTATACTAATAGAGCCACATGCTCACCGGTTTGCCACATGCTGTAGGCCTATGGACTGAACAAGAAACCACCAAAAATTTTAACCAGTCATCGTTCTCACAAGACTGAGGACCAGTCATTCGAAATGACTTCTCCATGCATTTTATGCATTGGTAAAAGCACTATGATGAAAAGTGTGATATGTTTTCAGGTATCTCCTATACTAATAGAGCCACATGCTCACCGGTTTGCCACATGCTGTAGGCCTATGGACTGAACAAGAAACCACCAAAAATTTTAACCAGTCATCGTTCTCACAACACTGAGGACCAGTCATTCGAAATGACTTCTCCATGCATTTTATGCATTGGTAAAAGCACTATGATGAAAAGTGTGATATGTTTTCAGGTATCTCCTATACTAATAGAGCCACATGCTCACCGGTTTGCCACATGCTGTAGGCCTATGGACTGAACAAGAAACCACCAAAAATTTTAACCAGTCATCGTTCTCACAAGACTGAGGACCAGTCATTCGAAATGACTTCTCCATGCATTTTATGCATTGGTAAAAGCACTATGATGAAAAGTGTGATATGTTTTCAGGTATCTCCTATACTAATAGAGCCACATGCTCACCGGTTTGCCACATGCTGTAGGCCTATGGACTGAACAAGAAACCACCAAAAATTTTAACCAGTCATCGTTCTCACAACACTGAGGACCAGTCATTCGAAATGACTTCTCCATGCATTTTATGCATTGGTAAAAGCACTATGATGAAAAGTGTGATATGTTTTCAGGTATCTCCTATACTAATAGAGCCACATGCTCTCCGGTTTGCCACATGCTGTAGGCCTATGGACTGAACAAGAAACCACCAAAAATTTTAACCAGTCATCGTTCTCACAACACTGAGGACCAGTCATTCGAAATGACTTCTCCATGCATTTTATGCATTGGTAAAAGCACTATGATGAAAAGTGTGATATGTTTTCAGGTATCTCCTATACTAATAGAGCCACATGCTCACCGGTTTGCCACATGCTGTAGGCCTATGGACTGAACAAGAAACCACCAAAAATTTTAACCAGTCATCGTTCTCACAACACTGAGGACCAGTCATTCGAAATGACTTCTCCATGCATTTTATGCATTGGTAAAAGCACTATGATGAAAAGTGTGATATGTTTTCAGGTATCTCCTATACTAATAGAGCCACATGCTCACCGGTTTGCCACATGCTGTAGGCCTATGGACTAAACAAGAAACCACCAAAAATTTTAACCAGTCATCGTTCTCACAACACTGAGGACCAGTCATTCGAAATGACTTCTCCATGCATTTTATGCATTGGTAAAAGCACTATGATGAAAAGTGTGATATGTTTTCAGGTATCTCCTATACTAATAGAGCCACATGTTCACCGGTTTGCCACATGCTGTAGGCCTATGGACTGAACAAGAAACCACCAAAAATTTTAACCAGTCATCGTTCTCACAACACTGAGGACCAGTCATTCGAAATGACTTCTCCATGCATTTTATGCATTGGTAAAAGCACTATGATGAAAAGTGTGATATGTTTTCAGGTATCTCCTATACTAATAGAGCCACATGCTCACCGGTTTGCCACATGCTGTAGGCCTATGGACTGAACAAGAAACCACCAAAAATTTTAACCAGTCATCGTTCTCACAACACTGAGGACCAGTCATTCGAAATGACTTCTCCATGCATTTTATGCATTGGTAAAAGCACTATGATGAAAAGTGTGATATGTTTTCAGGTATCTCCTATACTAATAGAGCCACATGCTCACCGGTTTGCCACATGCTGTAGGCCTATGGACTGAACAAGAAACCACCAAAAATTTTAACCAGTCATCGTTCTCACAACACTGAGGACCAGTCATTCGAAATGACTTCTCCATGCATTTTATGCATTGGTAAAAGCACTATGATGAAAAGTGTGATATGTTTTCAGGTATCTCCTATACTAATAGAGCCACATGCTCACCGGTTTGCCACATGCTGTAGGCCTATGGACTGAACAAGAAACCACCAAAAATTTTAACCAGTCATCGTTCTCACAACACTGAGGACCAGTCATTCGAAATGACTTCTCCATGCATTTTATGCATTGGTAAAAGCACTATGATGAAAAGTGTGATATGTTTTCAGGTATCTCCTATACTAATAGAGCCACATGCTCACCGGTTTGCCACATGCTGTAGGCCTATGGACTGAACAAGAAACCACCAAAAATTTTAACCAGTCATCGTTCTCACAACACTGAGGACCAGTCATTCGAAATGACTTCTCCATGCATATTATGCATTGGTAAAAGCACTATGATGAAAAGTGTGATATGTTTTCAGGTATCTCCTATACTAATAGAGCCACATGCTCACCGGTTTGCCACATGCTGTAGGCCTATGGACTGAACAAGAAACCACCAAAAATATTAACCAGTCATCGTTCTCACAACACTGAGGACCAGTCATTCGAAATGACTTCTCCATGCATTTTATGCATTGGTAAAAGCACTATGATGAAAAGTGTGATATGTTTTCAGGTATCTCCTATACTAATAGAGCCACATGCTCACCGGTTTGCCACATGCTGTAGGCCTATGGACTGAACAAGAAACCACCAAAAATTTTAACCAGTCATCGTTCTCACAACACTGAGGACCAGTCATTCGAAATGACTTCTCCATGCATTTTATGCATTGGTAAAAGCACTATGATGAAAAGTGTGATATGTTTTCAGGTATCTCCTATACTAATAGAGCCACATGCTCACCGGTTTGCCACATGCTGTAGGCCTATGGACTGAACAAGAAACCACCAAAAATTTTAACCAGTCATCGTTCTCACAACACTGAGGACCAGTCATTCGAAATGACTTCTCCATGCATTTTATGCATTGGTAAAAGCACTATGATGAAAAGTGTGATATGTTTTCAGGTATCTCCTATACTAATAGAGCCACATGCTCACCGGTTTGCCACATGCTGTAGGCCTATGGACTGAACAAGAAACCACCAAAAATTTTAACCAGTCATCGTTCTCACAACACTGAGGACCAGTCATTCGAAATGACTTCTCCATGCATTTTATGCATTGGTAAAAGCACTATGATGAAAAGTGTGATATGTTTTCAGGTATCTCCTATACTAATAGAGCCACATGCTCACCGGTTTGCCACATGCTGTAGGCCTATGGACTGAACAAGAAACCACCAAAAATTTTAACCAGTCATCGTTCTCACAAGACTGAGGACCAGTCATTCGAAATGACTTCTCCATGCATTTTATGCATTGGTAAAAGCACTATGATGAAAAGTGTGATATGTTTTCAGGTATCTCCTATACTAATAGAGCCACATGCTCACCGGTTTGCCACATGCTGTAGGCCTATGGACTGAACAAGAAACCACCAAAAATTTTAACCAGTCATCGTTCTCACAACACTGAGGACCAGTCATTCGAAATGACTTCTCCATGCATTTTATGCATTGGTAAAAGCACTATGATGAAAAGTGTGATATGTTTTCAGGTATCTCCTATACTAATAGAGCCACATGCTCACCGGTTTGCCACATGCTGTAGGCCTATGGACTGAACAAGAAACCACCAAAAATTTTAACCAGTCATCGTTCTCACAACACTGAGGACCAGTCATTCGAAATGACTTCTCCATGCATTTTATGCATTGGTAAAAGCACTATGATGAAAAGTGTGATATGTTTTCAGGTATCTCCTATACTAATAGAGCCACATGCTCACCGGTTTGCCACATGCTGTAGGCCTATGGACTGAACAAGAAACCACCAAAAATTTTAACCAGTCATCCTTCTCACAACACTGAGGACCAGTCATTCGAAATGACTTCTCCATGCATTTTATGCATTGGTAAAAGCACTATGATGAAAAGTGTGATATGTTTTCAGGTATCTCCTATACTAATAGAGCCACATGCTCACCGGTTTGCCACATGCTGTAGGCCTATGGACTGAACAAGAAACCACCAAAAATTTTAACCAGTCATCGTTCTCACAACACTGAGGACCAGTCATTCGAAATGACTTCTCCATGCATTTTATGCATTGGTAAAAGCACTATGATGAAAAGTGTGATATGTTTTCAGGTATCTCCTATACTAATAGAGCCACATGCTCACCGGTTTGCCACATGCTGTAGGCCTATGGACTGAACAAGAAACCACCAAAAATTTTAACTAGTCATCGTTCTCACAACACTGAGGACCAGTCATTCGAAATGACTTCTCCATGCATTTTATGCATTGGTAAAAGCACTATGATGAAAAGTGTGATATGTTTTCAGGTATCTCCTATACTAATAGAGCCACATGCTCACCGGTTTGCCACATGCTGTAGGCCTATGGACTGAACAAGAAACCACCAAAAATTTTAACCAGACATCGTTCTCACAACACTGAGGACCAGTCATTCGAAATGACTTCTCCATGCATTTTATGCATTGGTAAAAGCACTATGATGAAAAGTGTGATATGTTTTCAGGTATCTCCTATACTAATAGAGCCACATGCTCACCGGTTTGCCACATGCTGTAGGCCTATGGACTGAACAAGAAACCACCAAAAATTTTAACCAGTCATCGTTCTCACAACACTGAGGACCAGTCATTCGAAATGACTTCTCCATGCATTTTATGCATTGGTAAAAGCACTATGATGAAAAGTGTGATATGTGTTCAGGTATCTCCTATACTAATAGAGCCACATGCTCACCGGTTTGCCACATGCTGTAGGCCTATGGACTGAACAAGAAACCACCAAAAATTTTAACCAGTCATCGTTCTCACAACACTGAGGACCAGTCATTCGAAATGACTTCTCCATGCATTTTATGCATTGGTAAAAGCACTATGATGAAAAGTGTGATATGTTTTCAGGTATCTCCTATACTAATAGAGCCACATGCTCACCGGTTTGCCACATGCTGTAGGCCTATGGATTGAACAAGAAACCACCAAAAATTTTAACCAGTCATCGTTCTCACAACACTGAGGACCAGTCATTCGAAATGACTTCTCCATGCATTTTATGCATTGGTAAAAGCACTATGATGAAAAGTGTGATATGTTTTTAGGTATCTCCTATACTAATAGAGCCACATGCTCACCGGTTTGCCACATGCTGTAGGCCTATGGACTGAACAAGAAACCACCAAAAATTTTAACCAGTCATCGTTCTCACAACACTGAGGACCAGTCATTCGAAATGACTTCTCCATGCATTTTATGCATTGGTAAAAGCACTATGATGAAAAGTGTGATATGTTTTCAGGTATCTCCTATACTAATAGAGCCACATGCTCACCGGTTTGCCACATGCTGTAGGCCTTTGGACTGAACAAGAAACCACCAAAAATTAACCAGTCATCGTTCTCACAACACTGAGGACCAGTCATTCGAAATGACTTCTCCATGCATTTTATGCATTGGTAAAAGCACTATGATGAAAAGTGTGATATGTCTTTAGGTATCCCCTATACTAATAGAGCCACATGCTCACCGGTTTGCCACATGCTGTAGGCCTATGGACTGAACAAGAAACCACCAAAAATTTTAACCAGTCATCGTTCTCACAACACTGAGGACCAGTCATTCGAAATGACTTCTCCATGCATTTTATGCATTGGTAAAAGCACTATGATGAAAAGTGTGATATGTTTTCAGGTATCTCCTATACTAATAGAGCCACATGCTCACCGGTTTGCCACATGCTGTAGGCCTATGGACTGAACAAGAAACCACCAAAAATTTTAACCAGTCATCGTTCTCACAACACTGAGGACCAGTCATTCGAAATGACTTCTCCATGCATTTTATGCATTGGTAAAAGCACTATGATATGTAAGGTCTAACAATGATAAATGTAAGGTTATACACATGGGAAGAAGAAATCAATGTCACCATTACACACTGAATGGGAAACCACTGGGTAAATCTGACAGGGAGAAGGACTTGGGGATCCTAGTTAATGATAAACTTACCTGGAGCAGCCAGTGCCAGGCAGCAGCTGCCAAGGCAAACAGGATCATGGGGTGCATTAAAAGAGGTCTGGATACACATGATGAGAGCATTATACTGCCTCTGTACAAATCCCTAGTTAGACCGCACATGGAGTACTGTGTCCAGTTTTGGGCACCGGTGCTCAGGAAGGATATAATGGAACTAGAGAGAGTACAAAGGAGGGCAACAAAATTAATAAAGGGGATGGGAGAACTACAATACCCAGATAGATTAGCTAAATTAGGATTATTTAGTCTAGAAAAAAGACGACTGAGGGGCGATCTAATAACCATGTATAAGTATATAAGGGGACAATACAAATATCTCGCTGAGGATCTGTTTATACCAAGGAAGGTGACGGGCACAAGGGGGCATTCTTTGCGTCTGGAGGAGAGAAGGTTTTTCCACCAACATAGAAGAGGATTCTTTACTGTTAGGGCAGTGAGAATCTGGAATTGCTTGCCTGAGGAGGTGGTGATGGCGAACTCAGTCGAGGGGTTCAAGAGAGGCCTGGATGTCTTCCTGGAGCAGAACAATATTGTATCATACAATTATTAGGTTCTGTAGAAGGACGTAGATCTGGGTATTTATTATGATGGAATATAGGCTGAACTGGATGGACAAATGTCTTTTTTCGGCCTTACTAACTATGTTACTATGTTACTATGATGAAAAGTGTGATATGTTTTCAGGTATCTCCTATACTAATAGAGCCACATGCTCACCGGTTTGCCACATGCTGTAGGCCTATGGACTGAACAAGAAACCACCAAAAATTTTAACCAGTCATCGTTCTCACAACACTGAGGACCAGTCATTCGAACTGACTACTCCATGCATTTTATGCATTGGTAAAAGCACTATGATGAAAAGTGTGATATGTTTTCAGGTATCTCCTATACTAATACAGCCACATGCTCACCGGTTTGCCACATGCTGTAGGCCTATGGACTGAACAAGAAACCGCCAAAAATTTTAACCAGTCATCGTTCCCACAACACTGAGGACCAGTCATTCGAAATGACTTCTCCATGCATTTTATGCATTGGTAAAAGCACTATGATGAAAAGTGTGATATGTTTTCAGGTATCTCCTATACTAATAGAGCCACATGCTCACCGGTTTGCCACATGCTGTAGGCCTATGGACTGAACAAGAAACCACCAAAAATTTTAACCAGTCATCGTTCTTACAACACTGAGGACCAGTCATTCGAAATGACTTCTCCATGCATTTTATGCATTGGTAAAAGCACTATGATGAAAAGTGTGATATGTTTTCAGGTATCTCCTATACTAATAGAGCCACATGCTCACCGGTTTGCCACATGCTGTAGGCCTATGGACTGAACAAGAAACCACCAAAAATTTTAACCAGTCATCGTTCTCACAACACTGAGGACCAGTCATTCGAAATGACTTCTCCATGCATTTTATGCATTGGTAAAAGCACTATGATGAAAAGTGTGATATGTTTTCAGGTATCTCCTATACTAATAGAGCCACATGCTCACCGGTTTGCCACATGCTGTAGGCCTATGGACTGAACAAGAAACCACCAAAAATTTTAACCAGTCATCGTTCTCACAACACTGAGGACCAGTCATTCAAAATGACTTCTCCATGCATTTTATGCATTGGTAAAAGCACTATGATGAAAAGTGTGATATGTTTTCAGGTATCTCCTATACTAATAGAGCCACATGCTCACCGGTTTGCCACATGCTGTAGGCCTATGGACTGAACAAGAAACCACCAAAAATTTTAACCAGTCATCGTTCTCACAACACTGAGGACCAGTCATTCGAAATGACTTCTCCATGCATTTTATGCATTGGTAAAAGCACTATGATGAAAAGTGTGATATGTTTTCAGGTATCTCCTATACTAATAGAGCCACATGCTCACCGGTTTGCCACATGCTGTAGGCCTATGGACTGAACAAGAAACCACCAAAAATTTTAACCAGTCATCGTTCTCACAACACTGAGGACCAGTCATTCGAAATGACTTCTCCATGCATTTTATGCATTGGTAAAAGCACTATGATGAAAAGTGTGATATGTTTTCAGGTATCTCCTATACTAATAGAGCCACATGCTCACCGGTTTGCCACATGCTGTAGGCCTATGGACTGAACAAGAAACCACCAAAAATTTTAACCAGTCATCGTTCTCACAACACTGAGGACCAGTCATTCGAAATGACTTCTCCATGCATTTTATGCATTGGTAAAAGCACTATGATGAAAAGTGTGATATGTTTTCAGGTATCTCCTATACTAATAGAGCCACATGCTCACCGGTTTGCCACATGCTGTAGGCCTATGGACTAAACAAGAAACCACCAAAAATTTTAACCAGTCATCGTTCTCACAACACTGAGGACCAGTCATTCGAAATGACTTCTCCATGCATTTTATGCATTGGTAAAAGCACTATGATGAAAAGTGTGATATGTTTTCAGGTATCTCCTATACTAATAGAGCCACATGCTCACCGGTTTGCCACATGCTGTAGGCCTATGGACTGAACAAAAAACCACCAAAAATTTTAACCAGTCATCGTTCTCACAACACTGAGGACCAGTCATTCGAAATGACTTCTCCATGCATTTTATGCATTGGTAAAAGCACTATGATGAAAAGTGTGATATGTTTTCAGGTATCTCCTATACTAATAGAGCCACATGCTCACCGGTTTGCCACATGCTGTAGGCCTATGGACTGAACAAGAAACCACCAAAAATTTTAACCAGTCATCGTTCTCACAACACTGAGGACCAGTCATTCGAAATGACTTCTCCATGCATTTTATGCATTGGTAAAAGCACTATGATGAAAAGTGTGATATGTTTTCAGGTATCTCCTATACTAATAGAGCCACATGCTCACCGGTTTGCCACATGCTGTAGGCCTATGGACTGAACAAGAAACCACCAAAAATTTTAACCAGTCATCGTTCTCACAACACTGAGGACCAGTCATTCGAAATGACTTCTCCATGCATTTTATGCATTGGTAAAAGCACTATGATGAAAAGTGTGATATGTTTTCAGGTATCTCCTATACTAATAGAGCCACATGCTCACCGGTTTGCCACATGCTGTAGGCCTATGGACTGAACAAGAAACCACCAAAAATTTTAACCAGTCATCGTTCTCACAACACTGAGGACCAGTCATTCGAAATGACTTCTCCATGCATTTTATGCATTGGTAAAAGCACTATGATGAAAAGTGTGATATGTTTTCAGGTATCTCCTATACTAATAGAGCCACATGCTCACCGGTTTGCCACATGCTGTAGGCCTATGGACTGAACAAGAAACCACCAAAAATTTTAACCAGTCATCGTTCTCACAACACTGAGGACCAGTCATTCGAAATGACTTCTCCATGCATATTATGCATTGGTAAAAGCACTATGATGAAAAGTGTGATATGTTTTCAGGTATCTCCTATACTAATAGAGCCACATGCTCACCGGTTTGCCACATGCTGTAGGCCTATGGACTGAACAAGAAACCACCAAAAATATTAACCAGTCATCGTTCTCACAACACTGAGGACCAGTCATTCGAAATGACTTCTCCATGCATTTTATGCATTGGTAAAAGCACTATGATGAAAAGTGTGATATGTTTTCAGGTATCTCCTATACTAATAGAGCCACATGCTCACCGGTTTGCCACATGCTGTAGGCCTATGGACTGAACAAGAAACCACCAAAAATTTTAACCAGTCATCGTTCTCACAACACTGAGGACCAGTCATTCGAAATGACTTCTCCATGCATTTTATGCATTGGTAAAAGCACTATGATGAAAAGTGTGATATGTTTTCAGGTATCTCCTATACTAATAGAGCCACATGCTCACCGGTTTGCCACATGCTGTAGGCCTATGGACTGAACAAGAAACCACCAAAAATTTTAACCAGTCATCGTTCTCACAACACTGAGGACCAGTCATTCGAAATGACTTCTCCATGCATTTTATGCATTGGTAAAAGCACTATGATGAAAAGTGTGATATGTTTTCAGGTATCTCCTATACTAATAGAGCCACATGCTCACCGGTTTGCCACATGCTGTAGGCCTATGGACAGAACAAGAAACCACCAAAAATTATAACCAGTCATCGTTCTCACAACACTGAGGACCAGTCATTCGAAATGACTTCTCCATGCATTTTATGCATTGGTAAAAGCACTATGATGAAAAGTGTGATATGTTTTCAGGTATCTCCTATACTAATAGAGCCACATGCTCACCGGTTTGCCACATGCTGTAGGCCTATGGACTGAACAAGAAACCACCAAAAATTTTAACCAGTCATCGTTCTCACAACACTGAGGACCAGTCATTCGAAATGACTTCTCCATGCATTTTATGCATTGGTAAAAGCACTATGATGAAAAGTGTGATATGTTTTCAGGTATCTCCTATACTAATAGAGCCACATGCTCACCGGTTTGCCACATGCTGTAGGCCTATGGACTGAACAAGAAACCACCAAAAATTTTAACCAGTCATCGTTCTCACAACACTGAGGACCAGTCATTCGAAATGACTTCTCCATGCATTTTATGCATTGGTAAAAGCACTATGATGAAAAGTGTGATATGTTTTCAGGTATCTCCTATACTAATAGAGCCACATGCTCACCGGTTTGCCACATGCTGTAGGCCTATGGACTGAACAAGAAACCACCAAAAATTTTAACCAGTCATCGTTCTCACAACACTGAGGACCAGTCATTCGAAATGACTTCTCCATGCATTTTATGCATTGGTAAAAGCACTATGATGAAAAGTGTGATATGTTTTCAGGTATCTCCTATACTAATAGAGCCACATGCTCACCGGTTTGCCACATGCTGTAGGCCTATGGACTGAACAAGAAACCACCAAAAATTTTAACCAGTCATCGTTCTCATAAGACTGAGGACCAGTCATTCGAAATGACTTCTCCATGCATTTTATGCATTGGTAAAAGCACTATGATGAAAAGTGTGATATGTTTTCAGGTATCTCCTATACTAATAGAGCCACATGCTCACCGGTTTGCCACATGCTGTAGGCCTATGGACTGAACAAGAAACCACCAAAAATTTTAACCAGTCATCGTTCTCACAACACTGAGGACCAGTCATTCGAAATGACTTCTCCATGCATTTTATGCATTGGTAAAAGCACTATGATGAAAAGTGTGATATGTTTTCAGGTATCTCCTATACTAATAGAGCCACATGCTCACCGGTTTGCCACATGCTGTAGGCCTATGGACTGAACAAGAAACCACCAAAAATTTTAACCAGTCATCGTTCTCACGACACTGAGGACCAGTCATTCGAAATGACTTCTCCATGCATATTATGCATTGGTAAAAGCACTATGATGAAAAGTGTGATATGTTTTCAGGTATCTCCTATACTAATAGAGCCACATGCTCACCGGTTTGCCACATGCTGTAGGCCTATGGACTGAACAAGAAACCACCA
This sequence comes from Ranitomeya imitator, assembly GCF_032444005.1. NCBI lineage: Eukaryota > Metazoa > Chordata > Amphibia > Anura > Dendrobatidae > Ranitomeya > Ranitomeya imitator. Next base: position 20,543 of record NW_027194302.1, read on the forward strand.
AAAATATTAACCAGTCATCGTTCTCACAACACTGAGGACCAGTCATTCGAAATGACTTCTCCATGCATTTTATGCATTGGTAAAAGCACTATGATGAAAAGTGTGATATGTTTTCAGGTATCTCCTATACTAATAGAGCCACATGCTCACCGGTTTGCCACATGCTGTAGGCCTATGGACTGAACAAGAAACCACCAAAAATTTTAACCAGTCATCGTTCTCACAACACTGAGGACCAGTCATTCGAAATGACTTCTCCATGCATTTTATGCATTGGTAAAAGCACTATGATGAAAAGTGTGATATGTTTTCAGGTATCTCCTATACTAATAGAGCCACATGCTCACCGGTTTGCCACATGCTGTAGGCCTATGGACTGAACAAGAAACCACCAAAAATTTTAACCAGTCATCGTTCTCACAACACTGAGGACCAGTCATTCGAAATGACTTCTCCATGCATTTTATGCATTGGTAAAAGCACTATGATGAAAAGTGTGATATGTTTTCAGGTATCTCCTATACTAATAGAGCCACATGCTCACCGGTTTGCCACATGCTGTAGGCCTATGGACTGAACAAGAAACCACCAAAAATTTTAACCAGTCATCGTTCTCACAACACTGAGGACCAGTCATTCGAAATGACTTCTCCATGCATTTTATGCATTGGTAAAAGCACTATGATGAAAAGTGTGATATGTTTTCAGGTATCTCCTATACTAATAGAGCCACATGCTCACCGGTTTGCCACATGCTGTAGGCCTATGGACTGAACAAGAAACCACCAAAAATTTTAACCAGTCATCGTTCTCACAACACTGAGGACCAGTCATTAGAAATGACTTCTCCATGCATTTTATGCATTGGTAAAAGCACTATGATGAAAAGTGTGATATGTTTTCAGGTATCTCCTATACTAATAGAGCCACATGCTCACCGGTTTGCCACATGCTGTAGGCCTATGGACTGAACAAGAAACCACCAAAAATTTTAACCAGTCATCGTTCTCACAACACTGAGGACCAGTCATTCGAAATGACTTCTCCATGCATTTTATGCATTGGTAAAAGCACTATGATGAAAAGTGTGATATGTTTTCAGGTATCTCCTATACTAATAGAGCCACATGCTCACCGGTTTGCCACATGCTGTAGGCCTATGGACTGAACAAGAAACCACCAAAAATTTTAACCAGTCATCGTTCTCACAACACTGAGGACCAGTCATTCGAAATGACTTCTCCATGCATTTTATGCATTGGTAAAAGCACTATGATGAAAAGTGTGATATGTTTTCAGGTATCTCCTATACTAATAGAGCCACATGCTTACCGGTTTGCCACATACTGTAGGCCTATGGACTGAACAAGAAACCACCAAAAATTTTAACCAGTCATCGTTCTCACAACACTGAGGACCAGTCATTCGAAATGACTTCTCCATGCATTTTATGCATTGGTAAAAGCACTATGATGAAAAGTGTGATATGTTTTCAGGTATCTCCTATACTAATAGAGCCACATGCTCACCGGTTTGCCACATGCTGTAGGCCTATGGACTGAACAAGAAACCACCAAAAATTTTAACCAGTCATCGTTCTCACAACACTGAGGACCAGTCATTCGAAATGACTTCTCCATGCATTTTATGCATTGGTAAAAGCACTATGATGAAAAGTGTGATATGTTTTCAGGTATCTCCTATACTAATAGAGCCACATGCTCACCGGTTTGCCACATGCTGTAGGCCTATGGACTGAACAAGAAACCACCAAAAATTTTAACCAGTCATCGTTCTCACAACACTGAGGACCAGTCATTCGAAATGACTTCTCCATGCATTTTATGCATTGGTAAAAGCACTATGATGAAAAGTGTGATATGTTTTCAGGTATCTCCTATACTAATAGAGCCACATGCTCACCGGTTTGCCACATGCTGTAGGCCTATGGACTGAACAAGAAACCACCAAAAATTTTAACCAGTCATCGTTCTCACAACACTGAGGACCAGTCATTCGAAATGACTTCTCCATGCATTTTATGCATTGGTAAAAGCACTATGATGAAAAGTGTGATATGTTTTCAGGTATCTCCTATACTAATAGAGCCACATGCTCACCGGTTTGCCACATGCTGTAGGCCTATGGACTGAACAAGAAACCACCAAAAATTTTAACCAGTCATCGTTCTCACAACACTGAGGACCAGTCATTCGAAATGACTTCTCCATGCATTTTATGCATTGGAAAAAGCACTATGATGAAAAGTGTGATATGTTTTCAGGTATCTCCTATGCTAATAGAGCCACATGCTCACCGGTTTGCCACATGCTGTAGGCCTATGGACTGAACAAGAAACCACCAAAAATTTTAACTAGTCATCGTTCTCACAACACTGAGGACCAGTCATTCGAAATGACTTCTCCATGCATTTTATGCATTGGTAAAAGCACTATGATGAAAAGTGTGATATGTTTTCAGGTATCTCCTATACTAATAGAGCCACATGCTCACCGGTTTGCCACATGCTGTAGGCCTATGGACTGAACAAGAAACCACCAAAAATTTTAACCAGACATCGTTCTCACAACACTGAGGACCAGTCATTCGAAATGACTTCTCCATGCATTTTATGCATTGGTAAAAGCACTATGATGAAAAGTGTGATATGTTTTCAGGTATCTCCTATACTAATAGAGCCACATGCTCACCGGTTTGCCACATGCTGTAGGCCTATGGACTGAACAAGAAACCACCAAAAATTTTAACCAGTCATCGTTCTCACAACACTGAGGACCAGTCATTCGAAATGACTTCTCCATGCATTTTATGCATTGGTAAAAGCACTATGATGAAAAGTGTGATATGTGTTCAGGTATCTCCTATACTAATAGAGCCACATGCTCACCGGTTTGCCACATGCTGTAGGCCTATGGACTGAACAAGAAACCACCAAAAATTTTAACCAGTCATCGTTCTCACAACACTGAGGACCAGTCATTCGAAATGACTTCTCCATGCATTTTATGCATTGGTAAAAGCACTATGATGAAAAGTGTGATATGTTTTCAGGTATCTCCTATACTAATAGAGCCACATGCTCACCGGTTTGCCACATGCTGTAGGCCTATGGATTGAACAAGAAACCACCAAAAATTTTAACCAGTCATCGTTCTCACAACACTGAGGACCAGTCATTCGAAATGACTTCTCCATGCATTTTATGCATTGGTAAAAGCACTATGATGAAAAGTGTGATATGTTTTTAGGTATCTCCTATACTAATAGAGCCACATGCTCACCGGTTTGCCACATGCTGTAGGCCTATGGACTGAACAAGAAACCACCAAAAATTTTAACCAGTCATCGTTCTCACAACACTGAGGACCAGTCATTCGAAATGACTTCTCCATGCATTTTATGCATTGGTAAAAGCACTATGATGAAAAGTGTGATATGTTTTCAGGTATCTCCTATACTAATAGAGCCACATGCTCACCGGTTTGCCACATGCTGTAGGCCTTTGGACTGAACAAGAAACCACCAAAAATTAACCAGTCATCGTTCTCACAACACTGAGGACCAGTCATTCGAAATGACTTCTCCATGCATTTTATGCATTGGTAAAAGCACTATGATGAAAAGTGTGATATGTCTTTAGGTATCCCCTATACTAATAGAGCCACATGCTCACCGGTTTGCCACATGCTGTAGGCCTATGGACTGAACAAGAAACCACCAAAAATTTTAACCAGTCATCGTTCTCACAACACTGAGGACCAGTCATTCGAAATGACTTCTCCATGCATTTTATGCATTGGTAAAAGCACTATGATGAAAAGTGTGATATGTTTTCAGGTATCTCCTATACTAATAGAGCCACATGCTCACCGGTTTGCCACATGCTGTAGGCCTATGGACTGAACAAGAAACCACCAAAAATTTTAACCAGTCATCGTTCTCACAACACTGAGGACCAGTCATTCGAAATGACTTCTCCATGCATTTTATGCATTGGTAAAAGCACTATGATATGTAAGGTTTAACAATGATAAATGTAAGGTTATACACATGGGAAGAAGGAATCAATGTCACCATTACACACTGAATGGGAAACCACTGGGTAAATCTGACAGGGAGAAGGACTTGGGGATCCTAGTTAATGATAAACTTACCTGGAGCAGCCAGTGCCAGGCAGCAGCTGCCAAGGCAAACAGGATCATGGGGTGCATTAAAAGAGGTCTGGATACACATGATGAGAGCATTATACTGCCTCTGTACAAATCCCTAGTTAGACCGCACATGGAGTACTGTGTCCAGTTTTGGGCACCGGTGCTCAGGAAGGATATAATGGAACTAGAGAGAGTACAAAGGAGGGCAACAAAATTAATAAAGGGGATGGGAGAACTACAATACCCAGATAGATTAGCGAAATTAGGATTATTTAGTCTAGAAAAAAGACGACTGAGGGGCGATCTAATAACCATGTATAAGTATATAAGGGGACAATACAAATATCTCGCTGAGGATCTGTTTATACCAAGGAAGGTGACGGGCACAAGGGGGCATTCTTTGCGTCTGGAGGAGAGAAGGTTTTTCCACCAACATAGAAGAGGATTCTTTACTGTTAGGGCAGTGAGAATCTGGAATTGCTTGCCTGAGGAGGTGGTGATGGCGAACTCAGTCGAGGGGTTCAAGAGAGGCCTGGATGTCTTCCTGGAGCAGAACAATATTGTATCATACAATTATTAGGTTCTGTAGAAGGACGTAGATCTGGGTATTTATTATGATGGAATATAGGCTGAACTGGATGGACAAATGTCTTTTTTCGGCCTTACTAACTATGTTACTATGTTACTATGATGAAAAGTGTGATATGTTTTCAGGTATCTCCTGTACTAATAGAGCCACATGCTCACCGGTTTGCCACATGCTGTAGGCCTATGGACTGAACAAGAAACCACCAAAAATTTTAACCAGTCATCGTTCTCACAACACTGAGGACCAGTCATTCGAAATGACTTCTCCATGCATTTTATGCATTGGTAAAAGCACTATGATGAAAAGTGTGATATGTGTTCAGGTATCTCCTATACTAATAGAGCCACATGCTCACCGGTTTGCCACATGCTGTAGGCCTATGGACTGAACAAGAAACCACCAAAAATTTTAACCAGTCATCGTTCTCACAACACTGAGGACCAGTCATTCGAAATGACTTCTCCATGCATTTTATGCATTGGTAAAAGCACTATGATGAAAAGTGTGATATGTTTTCAGGTATCTCCTATACTAATAGAGCCACATGCTCACCGGTTTGCCACATGCTGTAGGCCTATGGATTGAACAAGAAACCACCAAAAATTTTAACCAGTCATCGTTCTCACAACACTGAGGACCAGTCATTCGAAATGACTTCTCCATGCATTTTATGCATTGGTAAAAGCACTATGATGAAAAGTGTGATATGTTTTTAGGTATCTCCTATACTAATAGAGCCACATGCTCACCGGTTTGCCACATGCTGTAGGCCTATGGACTGAACAAGAAACCACCAAAAATTTTAACCAGTCATCGTTCTCACAACACTGAGGACCAGTCATTCGAAATGACTTCTCCATGCATTTTATGCATTGGTAAAAGCACTATGATGAAAAGTGTGATATGTTTTCAGGTATCTCCTATACTAATAGAGCCACATGCTCACCGGTTTGCCACATGCTGTAGGCCTTTGGACTGAACAAGAAACCACCAAAAATTAACCAGTCATCGTTCTCACAACACTGAGGACCAGTCATTCGAAATGACTTCTCCATGCATTTTATGCATTGGTAAAAGCACTATGATGAAAAGTGTGATATGTCTTTAGGTATCCCCTATACTAATAGAGCCACATGCTCACCGGTTTGCCACATGCTGTAGGCCTATGGACTGAACAAGAAACCACCAAAAATTTTAACCAGTCATCGTTCTCACAACACTGAGGACCAGTCATTCGAAATGACTTCTCCATGCATTTTATGCATTGGTAAAAGCACTATGATGAAAAGTGTGATATGTTTTCAGGTATCTCCTATACTAATAGAGCCACATGCTCACCGGTTTGCCACATGCTGTAGGCCTATGGACTGAACAAGAAACCACCAAAAATTTTAACCAGTCATCGTTCTCACAACACTGAGGACCAGTCATTCGAAATGACTTCTCCATGCATTTTATGCATTGGTAAAAGCACTATGATATGTAAGGTTTAACAATGATAAATGTAAGGTTATACACATGGGAAGAAGGAATCAATGTCACCATTACACACTGAATGGGAAACCACTGGGTAAATCTGACAGGGAGAAGGACTTGGGGATCCTAGTTAATGATAAACTTACCTGGAGCAGCCAGTGCCAGGCAGCAGCTGCCAAGGCAAACAGGATCATGGGGTGCATTAAAAGAGGTCTGGATACACATGATGAGAGCATTATACTGCCTCTGTACAAATCCCTAGTTAGACCGCACATGGAGTACTGTGTCCAGTTTTGGGCACCGGTGCTCAGGAAGGATATAATGGAACTAGAGAGAGTACAAAGGAGGGCAACAAAATTAATAAAGGGGATGGGAGAACTACAATACCCAGATAGATTAGCGAAATTAGGATTATTTAGTCTAGAAAAAAGACGACTGAGGGGCGATCTAATAACCATGTATAAGTATATAAGGGGACAATACAAATATCTCGCTGAGGATCTGTTTATACCAAGGAAGGTGACGGGCACAAGGGGGCATTCTTTGCGTCTGGAGGAGAGAAGGTTTTTCCACCAACATAGAAGAGGATTCTTTACTGTTAGGGCAGTGAGAATCTGGAATTGCTTGCCTGAGGAGGTGGTGATGGCGAACTCAGTCGAGGGGTTCAAGAGAGGCCTGGATGTCTTCCTGGAGCAGAACAATATTGTATCATACAATTATTAGGTTCTGTAGAAGGACGTAGATCTGGGTATTTATTATGATGGAATATAGGCTGAACTGGATGGACAAATGTCTTTTTTCGGCCTTACTAACTATGTTACTATGTTACTATGATGAAAAGTGTGATATGTTTTCAGGTATCTCCTATACTAATAGAGCCACATGCTCACCGGTTTGCCACATGCTGTAGGCCTATGGACTGAACAAGAAACCACCAAAAATTTTAACCAGTCATCGTTCTCACAACACTGAGGACCAGTCATTCGAAATGACTTCTCCATGCATTTTATGCATTGGTAAAAGCACTATGATGAAAAGTGTGATATGTTTTCAGGTATCTCCTATACTAATACAGCCACATGCTCACCGGTTTGCCACATGCTGTAGGCCTATGGACTGAACAAGAAACCGCCAAAAATTTTAACCAGTCATCGTTCCCACAACACTGAGGACCAGTCATTCGAAATGACTTCTCCATGCATTTTATGCATTGGTAAAAGCACTATGATGAAAAGTGTGATATGTTTTCAGGTATCTCCTATACTAATAGAGCCACATGCTCACCGGTTTGCCACATGCTGTAGGCCTATGGACTGAACAAGAAACCACCAAAAATTTTAACCAGTCATCGTTCTCACAACACTGAGGACCAGTCATTCGAAATGACTTCTCCATGCATTTTATGCATTGGTAAAAGCACTATGATGAAAAGTGTGATATGTTTTCAGGTATCTCCTATACTAATAGAGCCACATGCTCACCGGTTTGCCACATGCTGTAGGCCTATGGACTGAACAAGAAACCACCAAAAATTTTAACCAGTCATCGTTCTCACAACACTGAGGACCAGTCATTCGAAATGACTTCTCCATGCATTTTATGCATTGGTAAAAGCACTATGATGAAAAGTGTGATATGTTTTCAGGTATCTCCTATACTAATAGAGCCACATGCTCACCGGTTTGCCACATGCTGTAGGCCTATGGACTGAACAAGAAACCACCAAAAATTTTAACCAGTCATCGTTCTCACAACACTGAGGACCAGTCATTCAAAATGACTTCTCCATGCATTTTATGCATTGGTAAAAGCACTATGATGAAAAGTGTGATATGTTTTCAGGTATCTCCTATACTAATAGAGCCACATGCTCACCGGTTTGCCACATGCTGTAGGCCTATGGACTGAACAAGAAACCACCAAAAATTTTAACCAGTCATCGTTCTCACAACACTGAGGACCAGTCATTCGAAATGACTTCTCCATGCATTTTATGCATTGGTAAAAGCACTATGATGAAAAGTGTGATATGTTTTCAGGTATCTCCTATACTAATAGAGCCACATGCTCACCGGTTTGCCACATGCTGTAGGCCTATGGACTGAACAAGAAACCACCAAAAATTTTAACCAGTCATCGTTCTCACAACACTGAGGACCAGTCATTCGAAATGACTTCTCCATGCATTTTATGCATTGGTAAAAGCACTATGATGAAAAGTGTGATATGTTTTCAGGTATCTCCTATACTAATAGAGCCACATGCTCACCGGTTTGCCACATGCTGTAGGCCTATGGACTGAACAAGAAACCACCAAAAATTTTAACCAGTCATCGTTCTCACAACACTGAGGACCAGTCATTCGAAATGACTTCTCCATGCATTTTATGCATTGGTAAAAGCACTATGATGAAAAGTGTGATATGTTTTCAGGTATCTCCTATACTAATAGAGCCACATGCTCACCGGTTTGCCACATGCTGTAGGCCTATGGACTGAACAAGAAACCACCAAAAATTTTAACCAGTCATCGTTCTCACAACACTGAGGACCAGTCATTCGAAATGACTTCTCCATGCATTTTATGCATTGGTAAAAGCACTATGATGAAAAGTGTGATATGTTTTCAGGTATCTCCTATACTAATAGAGCCACATGCTCACCGGTTTGCCACATGCTGTAGGCCTATGGCCTGAACAAGAAACCACCAAAAATTTTAACCAGTCATCGTTCTCACAACACTGAGGACCAGTCATTCGAAATGACTTCTCCATGCATTTTATGCATTGGTAAAAGCACTATGATGAAAAGTGTGATATGTTTTCAGGTATCTCCTATACTAATAGAGCCACATGCTCACCGGTTTGCCACATGCTGTAGGCCTATGGACTGAACAAGAAACCACCAAAAATTTTAACCAGTCATCGTTCTCACAACACTGAGGACCAGTCATTCGAAATGACTTCTCCATGCATATTATGCATTGGTAAAAGCACTATGATGAAAAGTGTGATATGTTTTCAGGTATCTCCTATACTAATAGAGCCACATGCTCACCGGTTTGCCACATGCTGTAGGCCTATGGACTGAACAAGAAACCACCAAAAATATTAACCAGTCATCGTTCTCACAACACTGAGGACCAGTCATTCGAAATGACTTCTCCATGCATTTTATGCATTGGTAAAAGCACTATGATGAAAAGTGTGATATGTTTTCAGGTATCTCCTATACTAATAGAGCCACATGCTCACCGGTTTGCCACATGCTGTAGGCCTATGGACTGAACAAGAAACCACCAAAAATTTTAACCAGTCATCGTTCTCACAACACTGAGGACCAGTCATTCGAAATGACTTCTCCATGCATTTTATGCATTGGTAAAAGCACTATGATGAAAAGTGTGATATGTTTTCAGGTATCTCCTATACTAATAGAGCCACATGCTCACCGGTTTGCCACATGCTGTAGGCCTATGGACTGAACAAGAAACCACCAAAAATTTTAACCAGTCATCGTTCTCACAACACTGAGGACCAGTCATTCGAAATGACTTCTCCATGCATTTTATGCATTGGTAAAAGCACTATGATGAAAAGTGTGATATGTTTTCAGGTATCTCCTATACTAATAGAGCCACATGCTCACCGGTTTGCCACATGCTGTAGGCCTATGGCCTGAACAAGAAACCACCAAAAATTTTAACCAGTCATCGTTCTCACAACACTGAGGACCAGTCATTCGAAATGACTTCTCCATGCATTTTATGCATTGGTAAAAGCACTATGATGAAAAGTGTGATATGTTTTCAGGTATCTCCTATACTAATAGAGCCACATGCTCACCGGTTTGCCACATGCTGTAGGCCTATGGACTGAACAAGAAACCACCAAAAATTTTAACCAGTCATCGTTCTCACAACACTGAGGACCAGTCATTCGAAATGACTTCTCCATGCATATTATGCATTGGTAAAAGCACTATGATGAAAAGTGTGATATGTTTTCAGGTATCTCCTATACTAATAGAGCCACATGCTCACCGGTTTGCCACATGCTGTAGGCCTATGGACTGAACAAGAAACCACCAAAAATATTAACCAGTCATCGTTCTCACAACACTGAGGACCAGTCATTCGAAATGACTTCTCCATGCATTTTATGCATTGGTAAAAGCACTATGATGAAAAGTGTGATGTGTTTTCAGGTATCTCCTATACTAATAGAGCCACATGCTCACCGGTTTGCCACATGCTGTAGGCCTATGGACTGAACAAGAAACCACCAAAAATTTTAACCAGTCATCGTTCTCACAACACTGAGGACCAGTCATTCGAAATGACTTCTCCATGCATTTTATGCATTGGTAAAAGCACTATGATGAAAAGTGTGATATGTTTTCAGGTATCTCCTATACTAATAGAGCCACATGCTCACCGGTTTGCCACATGCTGTAGGCCTATGGACTGAACAAGAAACCACCAAAAATTTTAACCAGTCATCGTTCTCACAACACTGAGGACCAGTCATTCGAAATGACTTCTCCATGCATTTTATGCATTGGTAAAAGCACTATGATGAAAAGTGTGATATGTTTTCAGGTATCTCCTATACTAATAGAGCCACATGCTCACCGGTTTGCCACATGCTGTAGGCCTATGGACTGAACAAGAAACCACCAAAAATTTTAACCAGTCATCGTTCTCACAACACTGAGGACCAGTCATTCGAAATGACTTCTCCATGCATTTTATGCATTGGTAAAAGCACTATGATGAAAAGTGTGATATGTTTTCAGGTATCTCCTATACTAATAGAGCCACATGCTCACCGGTTTGCCACATGCTGTAGGCCTATGGACTGAACAAGAAACCACCAAAAATTTTAACCAGTCATCGTTCTCACAACACTGAGGACCAGTCATTCGAAATGACTTCTCCATGCATTTTATGCATTGGTAAAAGCACTATGATGAAAAGTGTGATATGTTTTCAGGTATCTCCTATACTAATAGAGCCACATGCTCACCGGTTTGCCACATGCTGTAGGCCTATGGACTGAACAAGAAACCACCAAAAATTTTAACCAGTCATCGTTCTCACAACACTGAGGACCAGTCATTCGAAATGACTTCTCCATGCATTTTATGCATTGGTAAAAGCACTATGATGAAAAGTGTGATATGTTTTCAGGTATCTCCTATACTAATAGAGCCACATGCTCACCGGTTTGCCACATGCTGTAGGCCTATGGACTGAACAAGAAACCACCAAAAATTTTAACCAGTCATCGTTCTCACAACACTGAGGACCAGTCATTCGAAATGACTTCTCCATGCATTTTATGCATTGGTAAAAGCACTATGATGAAAAGTGTGATATGTTTTCAGGTATCTCCTATACTAATAGAGCCACATGCTTACCGGTTTGCCACATACTGTAGGCCTATGGACTGAACAAGAAACCACCAAAAATTTTAACCAGTCATCGTTCTCACAACACTGAGGACCAGTCATTCAAAATGACTTCTCCATGCATTTTATGCATTGGTAAAAGCACTATGATGAAAAGTGTGATATGTTTTCAGGTATCTCCTATACTAATAGAGCCACATGCTCACCGGTTTGCCACATGCTGTAGGCCTATGGACTGAACAAGAAACCACCAAAAATTTTAACCAGTCATCGTTCTCACAACACTGAGGACCAGTCATTCGAAATGACTTCTCCATGCATTTTATGCATTGGTAAAAGCACTATGATGAAAAGTGTGATATGTTTTCAGGTATCTCCTATACTAATAGAGCCACATGCTCACCGGTTTGCCACATGCTGTAGGCCTATGGACTGAACAAGAAACCACCAAAAATTTTAACCAGTCATCCTTCTCACAACACTGAGGACCAGTCATTCGAAATGACTTCTCCATGCATTTTATGCATTGGTAAAAGCACTATGATGAAAAGTGTGATATGTTTTCAGGTATCTCCTATACTAATAGAGCCACATGCTCACCGGTTTGCCACATGCTGTAGGCCTATTGACTGAACAAGAAACCACCAAAAATTTTAACCAGTCATCGTTCTCACAACACTGAGGACCAGTCATTCGAAATGACTTCTCCATGCATTTTATGCATTGGTAAAAGCACTATGATGAAAAGTGTGATATGTTTTCAGGTATCTCCTATACTAATAGAGCCACATGCTCACCGGTTTGCCACATGCTGTAGGCCTATGGATTGAACAAGAAACCACCAAAAATTTTAACCAGTCATCGTTCTCACAACACTGAGGACCAGTCATTCGAAATGACTTCTCCATGCATTTTATGCATTGGTAAAAGCACTATGATGAAAAGTGTGATATGTTTTTAGGTATCTCCTATACTAATAGAGCCACATGCTCACCGGTTTGCCACATGCTGTAGGCCTATGGACTGAACAAGAAACCACCAAAAATTTTAACCAGTCATCGTTCTCACAACACTGAGGACCAGTCATTCGAAATGACTTCTCCATGCATTTTATGCATTGGTAAAAGCACTATGATGAAAAGTGTGATATGTTTTCAGGTATCTCCTATACTAATAGAGCCACATGCTCACCGGTTTGCCACATGCTGTAGGCCTTTGGACTGAACAAGAAACCACCAAAAATTAACCAGTCATCGTTCTCACAACACTGAGGACCAGTCATTCGAAATGACTTCTCCTTGCATTTTATGCATTGGTAAAAGCACTATGATGAAAAGTGTGATATGTCTTTAGGTATCCCCTATACTAATAGAGCCACATGCTCACCGGTTTGCCACATGCTGTAGGCCTATGGACTGAACAAGAAACCACCAAAAATTTTAACCAGTCATCGTTCTCACAACACTGAGGACCAGTCATTCGAAATGACTTCTCCATGCATTTTATGCATTGGTAAAAGCACTATGATGAAAAGTGTGATATGTTTTCAGGTATCTCCTATACTAATAGAGCCACATGCTCACCGGTTTGCCACATGCTGTAGGCCTATGGACTGAACAAGAAACCACCAAAAATTTTAACCAGTCATCGTTCTCACAACACTGAGGACCAGTCATTCGAAATGACTTCTCCATGCATTTTATGCATTGGTAAAAGCACTATGATATGTAAGGTTTAACAATGATAAATGTAAGGTTATACACATGGGAAGAAGGAATCAATGTCACCATTACACACTGAATGGGAAACCACTGGGTAAATCTGACAGGGAGAAGGACTTGGGGATCCTAGTTAATGATAAACTTACCTGGAGCAGCCAGTGCCAGGCAGCAGCTGCCAAGGCAAACAGGATCATGGGGTCCATTAAAAGAGGTCTGGATACACATGATGAGAGCATTATACTGCCTCTGTACAAATCCCTAGTTAGACCGCACATGGAGTACTGTGTCCAGTTTTGGGCACCGGTGCTCAGGAAGGATATAATGGAACTAGAGAGAGTACAAAGGAGGGCAACAAAATTAATAAAGGGGATGGGAGAACTACAATACCCAGATAGATTAGCGAAATTAGGATTATTTAGTCTAGAAAAAAGACGACTGAGGGGCGATCTAATAACCATGTATAAGTATATAAGGGGACAATACAAATATCTCGCTGAGGATCTGTTTATACCAAGGAAGGTGACGGGCACAAGGGGGCATTCTTTGCGTCTGGAGGAGAGAAGGTTTTTCCACCAACATAGAAGAGGATTCTTTACTGTTAGGGCAGTGAGAATCTGGAATTGCTTGCCTGAGGAGGTGGTGATGGCGAACTCAGTCGAGGGGTTCAAGAGAGGCCTGGATGTCTTCCTGGAGCAGAACAATATTGTATCATACAATTATTAGGTTCTGTAGAAGGACGTAGATCTGGGTATTTATTATGATGGAATATAGGCTGAACTGGATGGACAAATGTCTTTTTTCGGCCTTACTATGTTACTATGTTACTATGATGAAAAGTGTGATATGTTTTCAGGTATCTCCTATACTAATAGAGCCACATGCTCACCGGTTTGCCACATGCTGTAGGCCTATGGACTGAACAAGAAACCACCAAAAATTTTAACCAGTCATCGTTCTCACAACACTGAGGACCAGTCATTCGAAATGACTTCTCCATGCATTTTATGCATTGGTAAAAGCACTATGATGAAAAGTGTGATATGTTTTCAGGTATCTCCTATACTAATACAGCCACATGCTCACCGGTTTGCCACATGCTGTAGGCCTATGGACTGAACAAGAAACCGCCAAAAATTTTAACCAGTCATCGTTCCCACAACACTGAGGACCAGTCATTCAAAATGACTTCTCCATGCATTTTATGCATTGGTAAAAGCACTATGATGAAAAGTGTGATATGTTTTCAGGTATCTCCTATACTAATAGAGCCACATGCTCACCGGTTTGCCACATGCTGTAGGCCTATGGACTGAACAAGAAACCACCAAAAATTTTAACCAGTCATCGTTCTCACAACACTGAGGACCAGTCATTCGAAATGACTTCTCCATGCATTTTATGCATTGGTAAAAGCACTATGATGAAAAGTGTGATATGTTTTCAGGTATCTCCTATACTAATAGAGCCACATGCTCACCGGTTTGCCACATGCTGTAGGCCTATGGACTGAACAAGAAACCACCAAAAATTTTAACCAGTCATCGTTCTCACAACACTGAGGACCAGTCATTCGAAATGACTTCTCCATGCATTTTATGCATTGGTAAAAGCACTATGATGAAAAGTGTGATATGTTTTCAGGTATCTCCTATACTAATAGAGCCACATGCTCACCGGTTTGCCACATGCTGTAGGCCTATGGACTGAACAAGAAACCACCAAAAATTTTAACCAGTCATCGTTCTCACAACACTGAGGACCAGTCATTCAAAATGACTTCTCCATGCATTTTATGCATTGGTAAAAGCACTATGATGAAAAGTGTGATATGTTTTCAGGTATCTCCTATACTAATAGAGCCACATGCTCACCGGTTTGCCACATGCTGTAGGCCTATGGACTGAACAAGAAACCACCAAAAATTTTAACCAGTCATCGTTCTCACAACACTGAGGACCAGTCATTCGAAATGACTTCTCCATGCATTTTATGCATTGGTAAAAGCACTATGATGAAAAGTGTGATATGTTTTCAGGTATCTCCTATACTAATAGAGCCACATGCTCACCGGTTTGCCACATGCTGTAGGCCTATGGACTGAACAAGAAACCACCAAAAATTTTAACCAGTCATCGTTCTCACAACACTGAGGACCAGTCATTCGAAATGACTTCTCCATGCATTTTATGCATTGGTAAAAGCACTATGATGAAAAGTGTGATATGTTTTCAGGTATCTCCTATACTAATAGAGCCACATGCTCACCGGTTTGCCACATGCTGTAGGCCTATGGACTGAACAAGAAACCACCAAAAATTTTAACCAGTCATCGTTCTCACAACACTGAGGACCAGTCATTCGAAATGACTTCTCCATGCATTTTATGCATTGGTAAAAGCACTATGATGAAAAGTGTGATATGTTTTCAGGTATCTCCTATACTAATAGAGCCACATGCTCACCGGTTTGCCACATGCTGTAGGCCTATGGACTAAACAAGAAACCACCAAAAATTTTAACCAGTCATCGTTCTCACAACACTGAGGACCAGTCATTCGAAATGACTTCTCCATGCATTTTATGCATTGGTAAAAGCACTATGATGAAAAGTGTGATATGTTTTCAGGTATCTCCTATACTAATAGAGCCACATGCTCACCGGTTTGCCACATGCTGTAGGCCTATGGACTGAACAAGAAACCACCAAAAATTTTAACCAGTCATCGTTCTCACAACACTGAGGACCAGTCATTCGAAATGACTTCTCCATGCATTTTATGCATTGGTAAAAGCACTATGATGAAAAGTGTGATATGTTTTCAGGTATCTCCTATACTAATAGAGCCACATGCTCACCGGTTTGCCACATGCTGTAGGCCTATGGACTGAACAAGAAACCACCAAAAATTTTAACCAGTCATCGTTCTCACAACACTGAGAACCAGTCATTCAAAATGACTTCTCCATGCATTTTATGCATTGGTAAAAGCACTATGATGAAAAGTGTGATATGTTTTCAGGTATCTCCTATACTAATAGAGCCACATGCTCACCGGTTTGCCACATGCTGTAGGCCTATGGACTGAACAAGAAACCACCAAAAATTTTAACCAGTCATCGTTCTCACAACACTGAGGACCAGTCATTCGAAATGACTTCTCCATGCATTTTATGCATTGGTAAAAGCACTATGATGAAAAGTGTGATATGTTTTCAGGTATCTCCTATACTAATAGAGCCACATGCTCACCGGTTTGCCACATGCTGTAGGCCTATGGACTGAACAAGAAACCACCAAAAATTTTAACCAGTCATCGTTCTCACAACACTGAGGACCAGTCATTCGAAATGACTTCTCCATGCATTTTATGCATTGGTAAAAGCACTATGATGAAAAGTGTGATATGTTTTCAGGTATCTCCTATACTAATAGAGCCACATGCTCACCGGTTTGCCACATGCTGTAGGCCTATGGACTGAACAAGAAACCACCAAAAATTTTAACCAGTCATCGTTCTCACAACACTGAGGACCAGTCATTCGCAATGACTTCTCCATGCATATTATGCATTGGTAAAAGCACTATGATGAAAAGTGTGATATGTTTTCAGGTATCTCCTATACTAATAGAGCCACATGCTCACCGGTTTGCCACATGCTGTAGGCCTATGGACTGAACAAGAAACCACCAAAAATATTAACCAGTCATCGTTCTCACAACACTGAGGACCAGTCATTCGAAATGACTTCTCCATGCATTTTATGCATTGGTAAAAGCACTATGATGAAAAGTGTGATATGTTTTCAGGTATCTCCTATACTAATAGAGCCACATGCTCACCGGTTTGCCACATGCTGTAGGCCTATGGACTGAACAAGAAACCACCAAAAATTTTAACCAGTCATCGTTCTCACAACACTGAGGACCAGTCATTCGAAATGACTTCTCCATGCATTTTATGCATTGGTAAAAGCACTATGATGAAAAGTGTGATATGTTTTCAGGTATCTCCTATACTAATAGAGCCACATGCTCACCGGTTTGCCACATGCTGTAGGCCTATGGACTGAACAAGAAACCACCAAAAATTTTAACCAGTCATCGTTCTCACAACACTGAGGACCAGTCATTCGAAATGACTTCTCCATGCATTTTATGCATTGGTAAAAGCACTATGATGAAAAGTGTGATATGTTTTCAGGTATCTCCTATACTAATAGAGCCACATGCTCACCGGTTTGCCACATGCTGTAGGCCTATGGACTGAACAAGAAACCACCAAAAATTTTAACCAGTCATCGTTCTCACAACACTGAGGACCAGTCATTCGAAATGACTTCTCCATGCATTTTATGCATTGGTAAAAGCACTATGATGAAAAGTGTGATATGTTTTCAGGTATCTCCTATACTAATAGAGCCACATGCTCACCGGTTTGCCACATGCTGTAGGCCTATGGACTGAACAAGAAACCACCAAAAATTTTAACCAGTCATTGTTCTCACAACACTGAGGACGAGTCATTCGAAATTACTTCTCCATGCATTTTATGCATTGGTAAAAGCACTATGATGAAAAGTGTGATATGCTTTCAGGTATCTCCTATACTAATAGAGCCACATGCTCACCGGTTTGCCACATGCTGTAGGCCTATGGACTGAACAAGAAACCACCAAAAATTTTAACCAGTCATCGTTCTCACAACACTGAGGACCAGTCATTTGAAATGACTTCTCCATGCATTTTATGCATTGGTAAAAGCACTATGATGAAAAGTGTGATATGTTTTCAGGTATCTCCTATACTAATAGAGCCACATGCTCACCGGTTTGCCACATGCTGTAGGCCTATGGACTGAACAAGAAACCACCAAAAATTTTAACCAGTCATTGTTCTCACAACACTGAGGACGAGTCATTCGAAATGACTTCTCCATGCATTTTATGCATTGGTAAAAGCACTATGATGAAAAGTGTGATATGCTTTCAGGTATCTCCTATACTAATAGAGCCACATGCTCACCGGTTTGCCACATGCTGTAGGCCTATGGACTGAACAAGAAACCACCAAAAATTTTAACCAGTCATTGTTCTCACAACACTGAGGACCAGTCATTCGAAATGACTTCTCCATGCATTTTATGCATTGGTAAAAGCACTATGATGAAAAGTGTGATATGTTTTGAGGTATCTCCTATACTAATAGAGCCACATGCTCACCGGTTTGCCACATGCTGTAGGCCTATGGACTGAACAAGAAACCACCAAAAATTTTAACCAGTCATCGTTCTCACAACACTGAGGACCAGTCATTCGAAATGACTTCTCCATGCATTTTATGCATTGGTAAAAGCACTATGATGAAAAGTGTGATATGTTTTCAGGTATCTCCTATACTAATAGAGCCACATGCTCACCGGTTTGCCACATGCTGTAGGCCTATGGACTGAACAAGAAACCACCAAAAATTTTAACCAGTCATCGTTCTCACAACACTGAGGACCAATCATTCGAAATGACTTCTCCATGCATTTTATGCATTGGTAAAAGCACTATGATGAAAAGTGTGATATGTTTTCAGGTATCTCCTATACTAATAGAGCCACATGCTCACCGGTTTGCCACATGCTGTAGGCCTATGGACTGAACAAGAAACCACCAAAAATTTTAACCAGTCATCGTTCTCACAACACTGAGGACCAGTCATTCGAAATGACTTCTCCATGCATTTTATGCATTGGTAAAAGCACTATGATGAAAAGTGTGATATGTTTTCAGGTATCTCCTATACTAATAGAGCCACATGCTCACCGGTTTGCCACATGCTGTAGGCCTATGGACTGAACAAGAAACCACCAAAAATTTTAACCAGTCATCGTTCTCACAACACTGAGGACCAGTCATTCGAAATGACTTCTCCATGCATTTTATGCATTGGTAAAAGCACTATGATGAAAAGTGTGATATGTTTTCAGGTATCTCCTATACTAATAGAGCCACATGCTCACCGGTTTGCCACATGCTGTAGGCCTATGGACTGAACAAGAAACCACCAAAAATTTTAACCAGTCATCATTCTCACAACACTGAGGACCAGTCATTCGAAATGACTTCTCCATGCATTTTATGCATTGGTAAAAGCACTATGATGAAAAGTGTGATATGTTTTCAGGTATCTCCTATACTAATAGAGCCACATGCTCACCGGCTTGCCACATGCTGTAGGCCTATGGACTGAACAAGAAACCACCAAAAATTTTAACCAGTCATCGTTCTCACAACACTGAGGACCAGTCATTCGAAATGACTTCTCCATGCATTTTATGCATTGGTAAAAGCACTATGATGAAAAGTGTGATATGTTTTCAGGTATCTCCTATACTAATAGAGCCACATGCTCACCGGTTTGCCACATGCTGTAGGCCTATGGACTGAACAAGAAACCACCAAAAATTTTAACCAGTCATCGTTCTCACAACACTGAGGACCAGTCATTCGAAATGACTTCTCCATGCATTTTATGCATTGGTAAAAGCACTATGATGAAAAGTGTGATATTTTTTCAGGTATCTCCTATACTAATAGAGCCACATGCTCACCGGTTTGCCACCTGCTGTAGGCCTATGGACTGAACAAGAAACCACCAAAAATTTTAACCAGTCATCGTTCTCACAACACTGAGGACCAGTCATTCGAAATGACTTCTCCATGCATTTTATGCATTGGTAAAAGCACTATGATGAAAAGTGTGATATGTTTTCAGGTATCTCCTATACTAATAGAGCCACATGCTCACCGGTTTGCCACATGCTGTAGGCCTATGGACTGAACAAGAAACCACCAAAAATTTTAACCAGTCATCGTTCTCACAACACTGAGGACCAGTCATTCGAAATGACTTCTCCATGCATTTTATGCATTGGTAAAAGCACTATGATGAAAAGTGTGATATGTTTTCAGGTATCTCCTATACTAATAGAGCCACATGCTCACCGGTTTGCCACATGCTGTAGGCCTATGGACTGAACAAGAAACCACCAAAAATTTTAACCAGTCATCGTTCTCACAACACTGAGGACCAGTCATTCGAAATGACTTCTCCATGCATTTTATGCATTGGTAAAAGCACTATGATGAAAAGTGTGATATGTTTTCAGGTATCTCCTATACTAATAGAGCCACATGCTCACCGGTTTGCCACATGCTGTAGGCCTATGGACTGAACAAGAAACCACCAAAAATTTTAACCAGTCATCGTTCTCACAACACTGAGGACCAGTCATTCGAAATGACTTCTCCATGCATTTTATGCATTGGTAAAAGCACTATGATGAAAAGTGTGATATGTTTTCAG
This sequence comes from Ranitomeya imitator, assembly GCF_032444005.1. NCBI lineage: Eukaryota > Metazoa > Chordata > Amphibia > Anura > Dendrobatidae > Ranitomeya > Ranitomeya imitator. Next base: position 41,267 of record NW_027194302.1, read on the forward strand.
GTATCTCCTATACTAATAGAGCCACATGCTCACCGGTTTGCCACATGCTGTAGGCCTATGGACTGAACAAGAAACCACCAAAAATTTTAACCAGTCATCGTTCTCACAACACTGAGGACCAGTCATTCGAAATGACTTCTCCATGCATTTTATGCATTGGTAAAAGCACTATGATGAAAAGTGTGATATGTTTTCAGGTATCTCCTATACTAATAGAGCCACATGCTCACCGGTTTGCCACATGCTGTAGGCCTATGGACTGAACAAGAAACCACCAAAAATTTTAACCAGTCATCGTTCTCACAACACTGAGGACCAGTCACTCGAAATGACTTCTCCATGCATATTATGCATTGGTAAAAGCACTATGATGAAAAGTGTGATATGTTTTCAGGTATCTCCTATACTAATAGAGCCACATGCTCACCGGTTTGCCACATGCTGTAGGCCTATGGACTGAACAAGAAACCACCAAAAATATTAACCAGTCATCGTTCTCACAACACTGAGGACCAGTCATTCGAAATGACTTCTCCATGCATTTTATGCATTGGTAAAAGCACTATGATGAAAAGTGTGATATGTTTTCAGGTATCTCCTATACTAATAGAGCCACATGCTCACCGGTTTGCCACATGCTGTAGGCCTATGGACTGAACAAGAAACCACCAAAAATTTTAACCAGTCATCGTTCTCACAACACTGAGGACCAGTCATTCGAAATGACTTCTCCATGCATTTTATGCATTGGTAAAAGCACTATGATGAAAAGTGTGATATGTTTTCAGGTATCTCCTATACTAATAGAGCCACATGCTCACCGGTTTGCCACATGCTGTAGGCCTATGGACTGAACAAGAAACCACCAAAAATTTTAACCAGTCATCGTTCTCACAACACTGAGGACCAGTCATTCGAAATGACTTCTCCATGCATTTTATGCATTGGTAAAAGCACTATGATGAAAAGTGTGATATGTTTTCAGGTATCTCCTATACTAATAGAGCCACATGCTCACCGGTTTGCCACATGCTGTAGGCCTATGGACTGAACAAGAAACCACCAAAAATTTTAACCAGTCATCGTTCTCACAACACTGAGGACCAGTCATTCGAAATGACTTCTCCATGCATTTTATGCATTGGTAAAAGCACTATGATGAAAAGTGTGATATGTTTTCAGGTATCTCCTATACTAATAGAGCCACATGCTCACCGGTTTGCCACATGCTGTAGGCCTATGGACTGAACAAGAAACCACCAAAAATTTTAACCAGTCATCGTTCTCACAACACTGAGGACGAGTCATTCGAAATGACTTCTCCATGCATTTTATGCATTGGTAAAAGCACTATGATGAAAAGTGTGATATGCTTTCAGGTATCTCCTATACTAATAGAGCCACATGCTCACCGGTTTGCCACATGCTGTAGGCCTATGGACTGAACAAGAAACCACCAAAAATTTTAACCAGTCATCGTTCTCACAACACTGAGGACCAGTCATTCGAAATGACTTCTCCATGCATTTTATGCATTGGTAAAAGCACTATGATGAAAAGTGTGATATGTTTTCAGGTATCTCCTATACTAATAGAGCCACATGCTCACCGGTTTGCCACATGCTGTAGGCCTATGGACTGAACAAGAAACCACCAAAAATTTTAACCAGTCATCGTTCTCACAACACTGAGGACCAGTCATTCGAAATGACTTCTCCATGCATTTTATGCATTGGTAAAAGCACTATGATGAAAAGTGTGATATTTTTTCAGGTATCTCCTATACTAATAGAGCCACATGCTCACCGGTTTGCCACCTGCTGTAGGCCTATGGACTGAACAAGAAACCACCAAAAATTTTAACCAGTCATCGTTCTCACAACACTGAGGACCAGTCATTCGAAATGACTTCTCCATGCATTTTATGCATTGGTAAAAGCACTATGATGAAAAGTGTGATATGTTTTCAGGTATCTCCTATACTAATAGAGCCACATGCTCACCGGTTTGCCACATGCTGTAGGCCTATGGACTGAACAAGAAACCACCAAAAATTTTAACCAGTCATCGTTCTCACAACACTGAGGACCAGTCATTCGAAATGACTTCTCCATGCATTTTATGCATTGGTAAAAGCACTATGATGAAAAGTGTGATATGTTTTCAGGTATCTCCTATACTAATAGAGCCACATGCTCACCGGTTTGCCACATGCTGTAGGCCTATGGACTGAACAAGAAACCACCAAAAATTTTAACCAGTCATCGTTCTCACAACACTGAGGACCAGTCATTCGAAATGACTTCTCCATGCATTTTATGCATTGGTAAAAGCACTATGATGAAAAGTGTGATATGTTTTCAGGTATCTCCTATACTAATAGAGCCACATGCTCACCGGTTTGCCACATGCTGTAGGCCTATGGACTGAACAAGAAACCACCAAAAATTTTAACCAGTCATCGTTCTCACAACACTGAGGACCAGTCATTCGAAATGACTTCTCCATGCATTTTATGCATTGGTAAAAGCACTATGATGAAAAGTGTGATATGTTTTCAGGTATCTCCTATACTAATAGAGCCACATGCTCACCGGTTTGCCACATGCTGTAGGCCTATGGACTGAACAAGAAACCACCAAAAATTTTAACCAGTCATCGTTCTCACAACACTGAGGACCAGTCATTCGAAATGACTTCTCCATGCATTTTATGCATTGGTAAAAGCACTATGATGAAAAGTGTGATATGTTTTCAGGTATCTCCTATACTAATAGAGCCACATGCTCACCGGTTTGCCACATGCTGTAGGCCTATGGACTGAACAAGAAACCACCAAAAATTTTAACCAGTCATCGTTCTCACAACACTGAGGACCAGTCACTCGAAATGACTTCTCCATGCATATTATGCATTGGTAAAAGCACTATGATGAAAAGTGTGATATGTTTTCAGGTATCTCCTATACTAATAGAGCCACATGCTCACCGGTTTGCCACATGCTGTAGGCCTATGGACTGAACAAGAAACCACCAAAAATATTAACCAGTCATCGTTCTCACAACACTGAGGACCAGTCATTCGAAATGACTTCTCCATGCATTTTATGCATTGGTAAAAGCACTATGATGAAAAGTGTGATATGTTTTCAGGTATCTCCTATACTAATAGAGCCACATGCTCACCGGTTTGCCACATGCTGTAGGCCTATGGACTGAACAAGAAACCACCAAAAATTTTAACCAGTCATCGTTCTCACAACACTGAGGACCAGTCATTCGAAATGACTTCTCCATGCATTTTATGCATTGGTAAAAGCACTATGATGAAAAGTGTGATATGTTTTCAGGTATCTCCTATACTAATAGAGCCACATGCTCACCGGTTTGCCACATGCTGTAGGCCTATGGACTGAACAAGAAACCACCAAAAATTTTAACCAGTCATCGTTCTCACAACACTGAGGACCAGTCATTCGAAATGACTTCTCCATGCATTTTATGCATTGGTAAAAGCACTATGATGAAAAGTGTGATATGTTTTCAGGTATCTCCTATACTAATAGAGCCACATGCTCACCGGTTTGCCACATGCTGTAGGCCTATGGACTGAACAAGAAACCACCAAAAATTTTAACCAGTCATCGTTCTCACAACACTGAGGACCAGTCATTCGAAATGACTTCTCCATGCATTTTATGCATTGGTAAAAGCACTATGATGAAAAGTGTGATATGTTTTCAGGTATCTCCTATACTAATAGAGCCACATGCTCACCGGTTTGCCACATGCTGTAGGCCTATGGACTGAACAAGAAACCACCAAAAATTTTAACCAGTCATCGTTCTCACAACACTGAGGACGAGTCATTCGAAATGACTTCTCCATGCATTTTATGCATTGGTAAAAGCACTATGATGAAAAGTGTGATATGCTTTCAGGTATCTCCTATACTAATAGAGCCACATGCTCACCGGTTTGCCACATGCTGTAGGCCTATGGACTGAACAAGAAACCACCAAAAATTTTAACCAGTCATCGTTCTCACAACACTGAGGACCAGTCATTCGAAATGACTTCTCCATGCATTTTATGCATTGGTAAAAGCACTATGATGAAAAGTGTGATATGTTTTGAGGTATCTCCTATACTAATAGAGCCACATGCTCACCGGTTTGCCACATGCTGTAGGCCTATGGACTGAACAAGAAACCACCAAAAATTTTAACCAGTCATCGTTCTCACAACACTGAGGACCAGTCATTCGAAATGACTTCTCCATGCATTTTATGCATTGGTAAAAGCACTATGATGAAAAGTGTGATATGTTTTCAGGTATCTCCTATACTAATAGAGCCACATGCTCACCGGTTTGCCACATGCTGTAGGCCTATGGACTGAACAAGAAACCACCAAAAATTTTAACCAGTCATCGTTCTCACAACACTGAGGACCAGTCATTCGAAATGACTTCTCCATGCATTTTATGCATTGGTAAAAGCACTATGATGAAAAGTGTGATATGTTTTCAGGTATCTCCTATACTAATAGAGCCACATGCTCACCGGTTTGCCACATGCTGTAGGCCTATGGACTGAACAAGAAACCACCAAAAATTTTAACCAGTCATCGTTCTCACAACACTGAGGACCAGTCATTCGAAATGACTTCTCCATGCATTTTATGCATTGGTAAAAGCACTATGATGAAAAGTGTGATATGTTTTCAGGTATCTCCTATACTAATAGAGCCACATGCTCACCGGTTTGCCACATGCTGTAGGCCTATGGACTGAACAAGAAACCACCAAAAATTTTAACCAGTCATCGTTCTCACAACACTGAGGACCAGTCATTCGAAATGACTTCTCCATGCATTTTATGCATTGGTAAAAGCACTATGATGAAAAGTGTGATATGTTTCAGGTATCTCCTATACTAATAGAGCCACATGCTCACCGGTTTGCCACATGCTGTAGGCCTATGGACTGAACAAGAAACCACCAAAAATTTTAACCAGTCATCGTTCTCACAACACTGAGGACCAGTCATTCGAAATGACTTCTCCATGCATTTTATGCATTGGTAAAAGCACTATGATGAAAAGTGTGATATGTTTTCAGGTATCTCCTATACTAATAGAGCCACATGCTCACCGGTTTGCCACATGCTGTAGGCCTATGGACTGAACAAGAAACCACCAAAAATTTTAACCAGTCATCGTTCTCACAACACTGAGGACCAGTCATTCGCAATGACTTCTCCATGCATATTATGCATTGGTAAAAGCACTATGATGAAAAGTGTGATATGTTTTCAGGTATCTCCTATACTAATAGAGCCACATGCTCACCGGTTTGCCACATGCTGTAGGCCTATGGACTGAACAAGAAACCACCAAAAATATTAACCAGTCATCGTTCTCACAACACTGAGGACCAGTCATTCGAAATGACTTCTCCATGCATTTTATGCATTGGTAAAAGCACTATGATGAAAAGTGTGATATGTTTTCAGGTATCTCCTATACTAATAGAGCCACATGCTCACCGGTTTGCCACATGCTGTAGGCCTATGGACTGAACAAGAAACCACCAAAAATTTTAACCAGTCATCGTTCTCACAACACTGAGGACCAGTCATTCGAAATGACTTCTCCATGCATTTTATGCATTGGTAAAAGCACTATGATGAAAAGTGTGATATGTTTTCAGGTATCTCCTATACTAATAGAGCCACATGCTCACCGGTTTGCCACATGCTGTAGGCCTATGGACTGAACAAGAAACCACCAAAAATTTTAACCAGTCATCGTTCTCACAACACTGAGGACCAGTCATTCGAAATGACTTCTCCATGCATTTTATGCATTGGTAAAAGCACTATGATGAAAAGTGTGATATGTTTTCAGGTATCTCCTATACTAATAGAGCCACATGCTCACCGGTTTGCCACATGCTGTAGGCCTATGGACTGAACAAGAAACCACCAAAAATTTTAACCAGTCATTGTTCTCACAACACTGAGGACGAGTCATTCGAAATTACTTCTCCATGCATTTTATGCATTGGTAAAAGCACTATGATGAAAAGTGTGATATGCTTTCAGGTATCTCCTATACTAATAGAGCCACATGCTCACCGGTTTGCCACATGCTGTAGGCCTATGGACTGAACAAGAAACCACCAAAAATTTTAACCAGTCATCATTCTCACAACACTGAGGACCAGTCATTTGAAATGACTTCTCCATGCATTTTATGCATTGGTAAAAGCACTATGATGAAAAGTGTGATATGTTTTCAGGTATCTCCTATACTAATAGAGCCACATGCTCACCGGTTTGCCACATGCTGTAGGCCTATGGACTGAACAAGAAACCACCAAAAATTTTAACCAGTCATTGTTCTCACAACACTGAGGACGAGTCATTCGAAATGACTTCTCCATGCATTTTATGCATTGGTAAAAGCACTATGATGAAAAGTGTGATATGCTTTCAGGTATCTCCTATACTAATAGAGCCACATGCTCACCGGTTTGCCACATGCTGTAGGCCTATGAACTGAACAAGAAACCACCAAAAATTTTAACCAGTCATTGTTCTCACAACACTGAGGACCAGTCATTCGAAATGACTTCTCCATGCATTTTATGCATTGGTAAAAGCACTATGATGAAAAGTGTGATATGTTTTGAGGTATCTCCTATACTAATAGAGCCACATGCTCACCGGTTTGCCACATGCTGTAGGCCTATGGACTGAACAAGAAACCACCAAAAATTTTAACCAGTCATCGTTCTCACAACACTGAGGACCAGTCATTCGAAATGACTTCTCCATGCATTTTATGCATTGGTAAAAGCACTATGATGAAAAGTGTGATATGTTTTCAGGTATCTCCTATACTAATAGAGCCACATGCTCACCGGTTTGCCACATGCTGTAGGCCTATGGACTGAACAAGAAACCACCAAAAATTTTAACCAGTCATCGTTCTCACAACACTGAGGACCAATCATTCGAAATGACTTCTCCATGCATTTTATGCATTGGTAAAAGCACTATGATGAAAAGTGTGATATGTTTTCAGGTATCTCCTATACTAATAGAGCCACATGCTCACCGGTTTGCCACATGCTGTAGGCCTATGGACTGAACAAGAAACCACCAAAAATTTTAACCAGTCATCGTTCTCACAACACTGAGGACCAGTCATTCGAAATGACTTCTCCATGCATTTTATGCATTGGTAAAAGCACTATGATGAAAAGTGTGATATGTTTTCAGGTATCTCCTATACTAATAGAGCCACATGCTCACCGGTTTGCCACATGCTGTAGGCCTATGGACTGAACAAGAAACCACCAAAAATTTTAACCAGTCATCGTTCTCACAACACTGAGGACCAGTCATTCGAAATGACTTCTCCATGCATTTTATGCATTGGTAAAAGCACTATGATGAAAAGTGTGATATGTTTTCAGGTATCTCCTATACTAATAGAGCCACATGCTCACCGGTTTGCCACATGCTGTAGGCCTATGGACTGAACAAGAAACCACCAAAAATTTTAACCAGTCATCGTTCTCACAACACTGAGGACCAGTCATTCGAAATGACTTCTCCATGTATTTTATGCATTGGTAAAAGCACTATGATGAAAAGTGTGATATGTTTTCAGGTATCTCCTATACTAATAGAGCCACATGCTCACCGGTTTGCCACATGCTGTAGGCCTATGGACTGAACAAGAAACCACCAAAAATTTTAACCAGTCATCGTTCTCACAACACTGAGGACCAGTCATTCGAAATGACTTCTCCATGCATTTTATGCATTGGTAAAAGCACTATGATGAAAAGTGTGATATGTTTTCAGGTTACTCCTATACTAATAGAGCCACATGCTCACCGGTTTGCCACATGCTGTAGGCCTATGGACTGAACAAGAAACCACCAAAAATTTTAACCAGTCATCGTTCTCACAACACTGAGGACCAGTCATTCGAAATGACTTCTCCATGCATTTTATGCATTGGTAAAAGCACTATGATGAAAAGTGTGATATGTTTTCAGGTATCTCCTATACTAATAGAGCCACATGCTCACCGGTTTGCCACATGCTGTAGGCCTATGGACTGAACAAGATACCACCAAAAATTTTAACCAGTCATCGTTCTCACAACACTGAGGACCAGTCATTCGAAATGACTTCTCCATGCATTTTATGCATTGGTAAAAGCACTATGATGAAAAGTGTGATGATATGTTTTCAGGTATCTCCTATACTAATAGAGCCACATGCTCACCGGTTTGCCACATGCTGTAGGCCTATGGACTGAACAAGAAACCACCAAAAATTTTAACCAGTCATCGTTCTCACAACACTGAGGACCAGTCATTCGAAATGACTTCTCCATGCATTTTATGCATTGGTAAAAGCACTATGATGAAAAGTGTGATATGTTTTCAGGTATCTCCTATACTAATAGAGCCACATGCTCACCGGTTTGCCACATGCTGTAGGCCTATGGACTGAACAAGAAACCACCAAAAATTTTAACCAGTCATCGTTCTCACAACACTGAGGACCAGTCATTCGAAATGACTTCTCCATGCATTTTATGCATTGGTAAAAGCACTATGATGAAAAGTGTGATATGTTTTCAGGTATCTCCTATACTAATAGAGCCACATGCTCACCGGTTTGCCACATGCTGTAGGCCTATGGACTGAACAAGAAACCACCAAAAATTTTAACCAGTCATCGTTCTCACAACACTGAGGACCAGTCATTCGAAATGACTTCTCCATGCATTTTATGCATTGGTAAAAGCACTATGATGAAAAGTGTGATATTTTTTCAGGTATCTCCTATACTAATAGAGCCACATGCTCACCGGTTTGCCACCTGCTGTAGGCCTATGGACTGAACAAGAAACCACCAAAAATTTTAACCAGTCATCGTTCTCACAACACTGAGGACCAGTCATTCGAAATGACTTCTCCATGCATTTTATGCATTGGTAAAAGCACTATGATGAAAAGTGTGATATGTTTTCAGGTATCTCCTATACTAATAGAGCCACATGCTCACCGGTTTGCCACATGCTGTAGGCCTATGGACTGAACAAGAAACCACCAAAAATTTTAACCAGTCATCGTTCTCACAACACTGAGGACCAGTCATTCGAAATGACTTCTCCATGCATTTTATGCATTGGTAAAAGCACTATGATGAAAAGTGTGATATGTTTTCAGGTATCTCCTATACTAATAGAGCCACATGCTCACCGGTTTGCCACATGCTGTAGGCCTATGGACTGAACAAGAAACCACCAAAAATTTTAACCAGTCATCGTTCTCACAACACTGAGGACCAGTCATTCGAAATGACTTCTCCATGCATTTTATGCATTGGTAAAAGCACTATGATGAAAAGTGTGATATGTTTTCAGGTATCTCCTATACTAATAGAGCCACATGCTCACCGGTTTGCCACATGCTGTAGGCCTATGGACTGAACAAGAAACCACCAAAAATTTTAACCAGTCATCGTTCTCACAACACTGAGGACCAGTCATTCGAAATGACTTCTCCATGCATTTTATGCATTGGTAAAAGCACTATGATGAAAAGTGTGATATGTTTTCAGGTATCTCCTATACTAATAGAGCCACATGCTCACCGGTTTGCCACATGCTGTAGGCCTATGGACTGAACAAGAAACCACCAAAAATTTTAACCAGTCATCGTTCTCACAACACTGAGGACCAGTCATTCGAAATGACTTCTCCATGCATTTTATGCATTGGTAAAAGCACTATGATGAAAAGTGTGATATGTTTTCAGGTATCTCCTATACTAATAGAGCCACATGCTCACCGGTTTGCCACATGCTGTAGGCCTATGGACTGAACAAGAAACCACCAAAAATTTTAACCAGTCATCGTTCTCACAACACTGAGGACCAGTCACTCGAAATGACTTCTCCATGCATATTATGCATTGGTAAAAGCACTATGATGAAAAGTGTGATATGTTTTCAGGTATCTCCTATACTAATAGAGCCACATGCTCACCGGTTTGCCACATGCTGTAGGCCTATGGACTGAACAAGAAACCACCAAAAATATTAACCAGTCATCGTTCTCACAACACTGAGGACCAGTCATTCGAAATGACTTCTCCATGCATTTTATGCATTGGTAAAAGCACTATGATGAAAAGTGTGATATGTTTTCAGGTATCTCCTATACTAATAGAGCCACATGCTCACCGGTTTGCCACATGCTGTAGGCCTATGGACTGAACAAGAAACCACCAAAAATTTTAACCAGTCATCGTTCTCACAACACTGAGGACCAGTCATTCGAAATGACTTCTCCATGCATTTTATGCATTGGTAAAAGCACTATGATGAAAAGTGTGATATGTTTTCAGGTATCTCCTATACTAATAGAGCCACATGCTCACCGGTTTGCCACATGCTGTAGGCCTATGGACTGAACAAGAAACCACCAAAAATTTTAACCAGTCATCGTTCTCACAACACTGAGGACCAGTCATTCGAAATGACTTCTCCATGCATTTTATGCATTGGTAAAAGCACTATGATGAAAAGTGTGATATGTTTTCAGGTATCTCCTATACTAATAGAGCCACATGCTCACCGGTTTGCCACATGCTGTAGGCCTATGGACTGAACAAGAAACCACCAAAAATTTTAACCAGTCATCGTTCTCACAACACTGAGGACCAGTCATTCGAAATGACTTCTCCATGCATTTTATGCATTGGTAAAAGCACTATGATGAAAAGTGTGATATGTTTTCAGGTATCTCCTATACTAATAGAGCCACATGCTCACCGGTTTGCCACATGCTGTAGGCCTATGGACTGAACAAGAAACCACCAAAAATTTTAACCAGTCATCGTTCTCACAACACTGAGGACGAGTCATTCGAAATGACTTCTCCATGCATTTTATGCATTGGTAAAAGCACTATGATGAAAAGTGTGATATGCTTTCAGGTATCTCCTATACTAATAGAGCCACATGCTCACCGGTTTGCCACATGCTGTAGGCCTATGGACTGAACAAGAAACCACCAAAAATTTTAACCAGTCATCGTTCTCACAACACTGAGGACCAGTCATTCGAAATGACTTCTCCATGCATTTTATGCATTGGTAAAAGCACTATGATGAAAAGTGTGATATGTTTTGAGGTATCTCCTATACTAATAGAGCCACATGCTCACCGGTTTGCCACATGCTGTAGGCCTATGGACTGAACAAGAAACCACCAAAAATTTTAACCAGTCATCGTTCTCACAACACTGAGGACCAGTCATTCGAAATGACTTCTCCATGCATTTTATGCATTGGTAAAAGCACTATGATGAAAAGTGTGATATGTTTTCAGGTATCTCCTATACTAATAGAGCCACATGCTCACCGGTTTGCCACATGCTGTAGGCCTATGGACTGAACAAGAAACCACCAAAAATTTTAACCAGTCATCGTTCTCACAACACTGAGGACCAGTCATTCGAAATGACTTCTCCATGCATTTTATGCATTGGTAAAAGCACTATGATGAAAAGTGTGATATGTTTTCAGGTATCTCCTATACTAATAGAGCCACATGCTCACCGGTTTGCCACATGCTGTAGGCCTATGGACTGAACAAGAAACCACCAAAAATTTTAACCAGTCATCGTTCTCACAACACTGAGGACCAGTCATTCGAAATGACTTCTCCATGCATTTTATGCATTGGTAAAAGCACTATGATGAAAAGTGTGATATGTTTTCAGGTATCTCCTATACTAATAGAGCCACATGCTCACCGGTTTGCCACATGCTGTAGGCCTATGGACTGAACAAGAAACCACCAAAAATTTTAACCAGTCATCGTTCTCACAACACTGAGGACCAGTCATTCGAAATGACTTCTCCATGCATTTTATGCATTGGTAAAAGCACTATGATGAAAAGTGTGATATGTTTTCAGGTATCTCCTATACTAATAGAGCCACATGCTCACCGGTTTGCCACATGCTGTAGGCCTATGGACTGAACAAGAAACCACCAAAAATTTTAACCAGTCATCGTTCTCACAACACTGAGGACCAGTCATTCGAAATGACTTCTCCATGCATTTTATGCATTGGTAAAAGCACTATGATGAAAAGTGTGATATGTTTTCAGGTATCTCCTATACTAATAGAGCCACATGCTCACCGGTTTGCCACATGCTGTAGGCCTATGGACTGAACAAGAAACCACCAAAAATTTTAACCAGTCATCGTTCTCACAACACTGAGGACGAGTCATTCGAAATGACTTCTCCATGCATTTTATGCATTGGTAAAAGCACTATGATGAAAAGTGTGATATGCTTTCAGGTATCTCCTATACTAATAGAGCCACATGCTCACCGGTTTGCCACATGCTGTAGGCCTATGGACTGAACAAGAAACCACCAAAAATTTTAACCAGTCATCGTTCTCACAACACTGAGGACCAGTCATTCGAAATGACTTCTCCATGCATTTTATGCATTGGTAAAAGCACTATGATGAAAAGTGTGATATGTTTTGAGGTATCTCCTATACTAATAGAGCCACATGCTCACCGGTTTGCCACATGCTGTAGGCCTATGGACTGAACAAGAAACCACCAAAAATTTTAACCAGTCATCGTTCTCACAACACTGAGGACCAGTCATTCGAAATGACTTCTCCATGCATTTTATGCATTGGTAAAAGCACTATGATGAAAAGTGTGATATGTTTTCAGGTATCTCCTATACTAATAGAGCCACATGCTCACCGGTTTGCCACATGCTGTAGGCCTATGGACTGAACAAGAAACCACCAAAAATTTTAACCAGTCATCGTTCTCACAACACTGAGGACCAGTCATTCGAAATGACTTCTCCATGCATTTTATGCATTGGTAAAAGCACTATGATGAAAAGTGTGATATGTTTTCAGGTATCTCCTATACTAATAGAGCCACATGCTCACCGGTTTGCCACATGCTGTAGGCCTATGGACTGAACAAGAAACCACCAAAAATTTTAACCAGTCATCGTTCTCACAACACTGAGGACCAGTCATTCGAAATGACTTCTCCATGCATTTTATGCATTGGTAAAAGCACTATGATGAAAAGTGTGATATGTTTTCAGGTATCTCCTATACTAATAGAGCCACATGCTCACCGGTTTGCCACATGCTGTAGGCCTATGGACTGAACAAGAAACCACCAAAAATTTTAACCAGTCATCGTTCTCACAACACTGAGGACCAGTCATTCGAAATGACTTCTCCATGCATTTTATGCATTGGTAAAAGCACTATGATGAAAAGTGTGATATGTTTCAGGTATCTCCTATACTAATAGAGCCACATGCTCACCGGTTTGCCACATGCTGTAGGCCTATGGACTGAACAAGAAACCACCAAAAATTTTAACCAGTCATCGTTCTCACAACACTGAGGACCAGTCATTCGAAATGACTTCTCCATGCATTTTATGCATTGGTAAAAGCACTATGATGAAAAGTGTGATATGTTTTCAGGTATCTCCTATACTAATAGAGCCACATGCTCACCGGTTTGCCACATGCTGTAGGCCTATGGACTGAACAAGAAACCACCAAAAATTTTAACCAGTCATCGTTCTCACAACACTGAGGACCAGTCATTCGAAATGACTTCTCCATGCATTTTATGGATTGGTAAAAGCACTATGATGAAAAGTGTGATATGTTTTCAGGTATCTCCTATACTAATAGAGCCACATGCTCACCGGTTTGCCACATGCTGTAGGCCTATGGACTGAACAAGAAACCACCAAAAATTTTAACCAGTCATCGTTCTCACAACACTGAGGACCAGTCATTCGAAATGACTTCTCCATGCATATTATGCATTGGTAAAAGCACTATGATGAAAAGTGTGATATGTTTTCAGGTATCTCCTATACTAATAGAGCCACATGCTCACCGGTTTGCCACATGCTGTAGGCCTATGGACTGAACAAGAAACCACCAAAAATATTAACCAGTCATCGTTCTCACAACACTGAGGACCAGTCATTCGAAATGACTTCTCCATGCATTTTATGCACTGGTAAAAGCACTATGATGAAAAGTGTGATATGTTTTCAGGTATCTCCTATACTAATAGAGCCACATGCTCACCGGTTTGCCACATGCTGTAGGCCTATGGACTGAACAAGAAACCACCAAAAATTTTAACCAGTCATCGTTCTCACAACACTGAGGACCAGTCATTCGAAATGACTTCTCCATGCATTTTATGCATTGGTAAAAGCACTATGATGAAAAGTGTGATATGTTTTCAGGTATCTCCTATACTAATAGAGCCACATGCTCACCGGTTTGCCACATGCTGTAGGCCTATGGACTGAACAAGAAACCACCAAAAATTTTAACCAGTCATCGTTCTCACAACACTGAGGACCAGTCATTCGAAATGACTTCTCCATGCATTTTATGCATTGGTAAAAGCACTATGATGAAAAGTGTGATATGTTTTCAGGTATCTCCTATACTAATAGAGCCACATGCTCACCGGTTTGCCACATGCTGTAGGCCTATGGACTGAACAAGAAACCACCAAAAATTTTAACCAGTCATCGTTCTCACAACACTGAGGACCAGTCATTCGAAATGACTTCTCCATGCATATTATCCATTGGTAAAAGCACTATGATGAAAAGTGTGATATGTTTTCAGGTATCTCCTATACTAATAGAGCCACATGCTCACCGGTTTGCCACATGCTGTAGGCCTATGGACTGAACAAGAAACCACCAAAAATATTAACCAGTCATCGTTCTCACAACACTGAGGACCAGTCATTCGAAATGACTTCTCCATGCATTTTATGCATTGGTAAAAGCACTATGATGAAAAGTGTGATATGTTTTCAGGTATCTCCTATACTAATAGAGCCACATGCTCACCGGTTTGCCACATGCTGTAGGCCTATGGACTGAACAAGAAACCACCAAAAATTTTAACCAGTCATCGTTCTCACAACACTGAGGACCAGTCATTCGAAATGACTTCTCCATGCATTTTATGGATTGGTAAAAGCACTATGATGAAAAGTGTGATATGTTTTCAGGTATCTCCTATACTAATAGAGCCACATGCTCACCGGTTTGCCACATGCTGTAGGCCTATGGACTGAACAAGAAACCACCAAAAATTTTAACCAGTCATCGTTCTCACAACACTGAGGACCAGTCATTCGAAATGACTTCTCCATGCATATTATGCATTGGTAAAAGCACTATGATGAAAAGTGTGATATGTTTTCAGGTATCTCCTATACTAATAGAGCCACATGCTCACCGGTTTGCCACATGCTGTAGGCCTATGGACTGAACAAGAAACCACCAAAAATATTAACCAGTCATCGTTCTCACAACACTGAGGACCAGTCATTCGAAATGACTTCTCCATGCATTTTATGCATTGGTAAAAGCACTATGATGAAAAGTGTGATATGTTTTCAGGTATCTCCTATACTAATAGAGCCACATGCTCACCGGTTTGCCACATGCTGTAGGCCTATGGACTGAACAAGAAACCACCAAAAATTTTAACCAGTCATCGTTCTCACAACACTGAGGACGAGTCATTCGAAATGACTTCTCCATGCATTTTATGCATTGGTAAAAGCACTATGATGAAAAGTGTGATATGCTTTCAGGTATCTCCTATACTAATAGAGCCACATGCTCACCGGTTTGCCACATGCTGTAGGCCTATGGACTGAACAAGAAACCACCAAAAATTTTAACCAGTCATCGTTCTCACAACACTGAGGACCAGTCATTCGAAATGACTTCTCCATGCATTTTATGCATTGGTAAAAGCACTATGATGAAAAGTGTGATATGTTTTGAGGTATCTCCTATACTAATAGAGCCACATGCTCACCGGTTTGCCACATGCTGTAGGCCTATGGACTGAACAAGAAACCACCAAAAATTTTAACCAGTCATCGTTCTCACAACACTGAGGACGAGTCATTCGAAATGACTTCTCCATGCATTTTATGCATTGGTAAAAGCACTATGATGAAAAGTGTGATATGCTTTCAGGTATCTCCTATACTAATAGAGCCACATGCTCACCGGTTTGCCACATGCTGTAGGCCTATGGACTGAACAAGAAACCACCAAAAATTTTAACCAGTCATCGTTCTCACAACACTGAGGACCAGTCATTCGAAATGACTTCTCCATGCATTTTATGCATTGGTAAAAGCACTATGATGAAAAGTGTGATATGTTTTGAGGTATCTCCTATACTAATAGAGCCACATGCTCACCGGTTTGCCACATGCTGTAGGCCTATGGACTGAACAAGAAACCACCAAAAATTTTAACCAGTCATCGTTCTCACAACACTGAGGACCAGTCATTCGAAATGACTTCTCCATGCATTTTATGCATTGGTAAAAGCACTATGATGAAAAGTGTGATATGTTTTCAGGTATCTCCTATACTAATAGAGCCACATGCTCACCGGTTTGCCACATGCTGTAGGCCTATGGACTGAACAAGAAACCACCAAAAATTTTAACCAGTCATCGTTCTCACAACACTGAGGACCAGTCATTCGAAATGACTTCTCCATGCATTTTATGCATTGGTAAAAGCACTATGATGAAAAGTGTGATATGTTTTCAGGTATCTCCTATACTAATAGAGCCACATGCTCACCGGTTTGCCACATGCTGTAGGCCTATGGACTGAACAAGAAACCACCAAAAATTTTAACCAGTCATCGTTCTCACAACACTGAGGACCAGTCATTCGAAATGACTTCTCCATGCATTTTATGCATTGGTAAAAGCACTATGATGAAAAGTGTGATATGTTTTCAGGTATCTCCTATACTAATAGAGCCACATGCTCACCGGTTTGCCACATGCTGTAGGCCTATGGACTGAACAAGAAACCACCAAAAATTTTAACCAGTCATCGTTCTCACAACACTGAGGACCAGTCATTCGAAATGACTTCTCCATGCATTTTATGCATTGGTAAAAGCACTATGATGAAAAGTGTGATATGTTTCAGGTATCTCCTATACTAATAGAGCCACATGCTCACCGGTTTGCCACATGCTGTAGGCCTATGGACTGAACAAGAAACCACCAAAAATTTTAACCAGTCATCGTTCTCACAACACTGAGGACCAGTCATTCGAAATGACTTCTCCATGCATTTTATGCATTGGTAAAAGCACTATGATGAAAAGTGTGATATGTTTTCAGGTATCTCCTATACTAATAGAGCCACATGCTCACCGGTTTGCCACATGCTGTAGGCCTATGGACTGAACAAGAAACCACCAAAAATTTTAACCAGTCATCGTTCTCACAACACTGAGGACCAGTCATTCGAAATGACTTCTCCATGCATTTTATGGATTGGTAAAAGCACTATGATGAAAAGTGTGATATGTTTTCAGGTATCTCCTATACTAATAGAGCCACATGCTCACCGGTTTGCCACATGCTGTAGGCCTATGGACTGAACAAGAAACCACCAAAAATTTTAACCAGTCATCGTTCTCACAACACTGAGGACCAGTCATTCGAAATGACTTCTCCATGCATATTATGCATTGGTAAAAGCACTATGATGAAAAGTGTGATATGTTTTCAGGTATCTCCTATACTAATAGAGCCACATGCTCACCGGTTTGCCACATGCTGTAGGCCTATGGACTGAACAAGAAACCACCAAAAATATTAACCAGTCATCGTTCTCACAACACTGAGGACCAGTCATTCGAAATGACTTCTCCATGCATTTTATGCACTGGTAAAAGCACTATGATGAAAAGTGTGATATGTTTTCAGGTATCTCCTATACTAATAGAGCCACATGCTCACCGGTTTGCCACATGCTGTAGGCCTATGGACTGAACAAGAAACCACCAAAAATTTTAACCAGTCATCGTTCTCACAACACTGAGGACCAGTCATTCGAAATGACTTCTCCATGCATTTTATGCATTGGTAAAAGCACTATGATGAAAAGTGTGATATGTTTTCAGGTATCTCCTATACTAATAGAGCCACATGCTCACCGGTTTGCCACATGCTGTAGGCCTATGGACTGAACAAGAAACCACCAAAAATTTTAACCAGTCATCGTTCTCACAACACTGAGGACCAGTCATTCGAAATGACTTCTCCATGCATTTTATGCATTGGTAAAAGCACTATGATGAAAAGTGTGATATGTTTTCAGGTATCTCCTATACTAATAGAGCCACATGCTCACCGGTTTGCCACATGCTGTAGGCCTATGGACTGAACAAGAAACCACCAAAAATTTTAACCAGTCATCGTTCTCACAACACTGAGGACCAGTCATTCGAAATGACTTCTCCATGCATATTATCCATTGGTAAAAGCACTATGATGAAAAGTGTGATATGTTTTCAGGTATCTCCTATACTAATAGAGCCACATGCTCACCGGTTTGCCACATGCTGTAGGCCTATGGACTGAACAAGAAACCACCAAAAATATTAACCAGTCATCGTTCTCACAACACTGAGGACCAGTCATTCGAAATGACTTCTCCATGCATTTTATGCATTGGTAAAAGCACTATGATGAAAAGTGTGATATGTTTTCAGGTATCTCCTATACTAATAGAGCCACATGCTCACCGGTTTGCCACATGCTGTAGGCCTATGGACTGAACAAGAAACCACCAAAAATTTTAACCAGTCATCGTTCTCACAACACTGAGGACCAGTCATTCGAAATGACTTCTCCATGCATTTTATGCATTGGTAAAAGCACTATGATGAAAAGTGTGATATGTTTTCAGGTATCTCCTATACTAATAGAGCCACATGCTCACCGGTTTGCCACATGCTGTAGGCCTATGGACTGAACAAGAAACCACCAAAAATTTTAACCAGTCATCGTTCTCACAACACTGAGGACCAGTCACTCGAAATGACTTCTCCATGCATATTATGCATTGGTAAAAGCACTATGATGAAAAGTGTGATATGTTTTCAGGTATCTCCTATACTAATAGAGCCACATGCTCACCGGTTTGCCACATGCTGTAGGCCTATGGACTGAACAAGAAACCACCAAAAATATTAACCAGTCATCGTTCTCACAACACTGAGGACCAGTCATTCGAAATGACTTCTCCATGCATTTTATGCATTGGTAAAAGCACTATGATGAAAAGTGTGATATGTTTTCAGGTATCTCCTATACTAATAGAGCCACATGCTCACCGGTTTGCCACATGCTGTAGGCCTATGGACTGAACAAGAAACCACCAAAAATTTTAACCAGTCATCGTTCTCACAACACTGAGGACCAGTCATTCGAAATGACTTCTCCATGCATTTTATGCATTGGTAAAAGCACTATGATGAAAATTGTGATATGTTTTCAGGTATCTCCTATACTAATAGAGCCACATGCTCACCGGTTTGCCACATGCTGTAGGCCTATGGACTGAACAAGAAACCACCAAAAATTTTAACCAGTCATCGTTCTCACAACACTGAGGACCAGTCATTCGAAATGACTTCTCCATGCATTTTATGCATTGGTAAAAGCACTATGATGAAAAGTGTGATATGTTTTCAGGTATCTCCTATACTAATAGAGCCACATGCTCACCGGTTTGCCACATGCTGTAGGCCTATGGACTGAACAAGAAACCACCAAAAATTTTAACCAGTCATCGTTCTCACAACACTGAGGACCAGTCATTCGAAATGACTTCTCCATGCATTTTATGCATTGGTAAAAGCACTATGATGAAAATTGTGATATGTTTTCAGGTATCTCCTATACTAATAGAGCCACATGCTCACCGGTTTGCCACATGCTGTAGGCCTATGGACTGAACAAGAAACCACCAAAAATTTTAACCAGTCATCGTTCTCACAACACTGAGGACCAGTCATTCGAAATGACTTCTCCATGCATTTTATGCATTGGTAAAAGCACTATGATGAAAAGTGTGATATGTTTTCAGGTATCTCCTATACTAATAGAGCCACATGCTCACCGGTTTGCCACATGCTGTAGGCCTATGGACTGAACAAGAAACCACCAAAAATTTTAACCAGTCATCGTTCTCACAACACTGAGGACCAGTCATTCGAAATGACTTCTCCATGCATTTTATGCATTGGTAAAAGCACTATGATGAAAAGTGTGATATGCTTTCAGGTATCTCCTATACTAATAGAGCCACATGCTCACCGGTTTGCCACATGCTGTAGGCCTATGGACTGAACAAGAAACCACCAAAAATTTTAACCAGTCATCGTTCTCACAACACTGAGGACCAGTCATTCGAAATGACTTCTCCATGCATTTTATGCATTGGTAAAAGCACTATGATGAAAAGTGTGATATGTTTTGAGGTATCTCCTATACTAATAGAGCCACATGCTCACCGGTTTGCCACATGCTGTAGGCCTATGGACTGAACAAGAAACCACCAAAAATTTTAACCAGTCATCGTTCTCACAACACTGAGGACCAGTCATTCGAAATGACTTCTCCATGCATTTTATGCATTGGTAAAAGCACTATGATGAAAAGTGTGATATGTTTTCAGGTATCTCCTATACTAATAGAGCCACATGCTCACCGGTTTGCCACATGCTGTAGGCCTATGGACTGAACAAGAAACCACCAAAAATTTTAACCAGTCATCGTTCTCACAACACTGAGGACCAGTCATTCGAAATGACTTCTCCATGCATTTTATGCATTGGTAAAAGCACTATGATGAAAAGTGTGATATGTTTTCAGGTATCTCCTATACTAATAGAGCCACATGCTCACCGGTTTGCCACATGCTGTAGGCCTATGGACTGAACAAGAAACCACCAAAAATTTTAACCAGTCATCGTTCTCACAACACTGAGGACCAGTCATTCGAAATGACTTCTCCATGCATTTTATGCATTGGTAAAAGCACTATGATGAAAAGTGTGATATGTTTCAGGTATCTCCTATACTAATAGAGCCACATGCTCACCGGTTTGCCACATGCTGTAGGCCTATGGACTGAACAAGAAACCACCAAAAATTTTAACCAGTCATCGTTCTCACAACACTGAGGACCAGTCATTCGAAATGACTTCTCCATGCATTTTATGCATTGGTAAAAGCACTATGATGAAAAGTGTGATATGTTTTCAGGTATCTCCTATACTAATAGAGCCACATGCTCACCGGTTTGCCACATGCTGTAGGCCTATGGACTGAACAAGAAACCACCAAAAATTTTAACCAGTCATCGTTCTCACAACACTGAGGACCAGTCATTCGAAATGACTTCTCCATGCATTTTATGGATTGGTAAAAGCACTATGATGAAAAGTGTGATATGTTTTCAGGTATCTCCTATACTAATAGAGCCACATGCTCACCGGTTTGCCACATGCTGTAGGCCTATGGACTGAACAAGAAACCACCAAAAATTTTAACCAGTCATCGTTCTCACAACACTGAGGACCAGTCATTCGAAATGACTTCTCCATGCATATTATGCATTGGTAAAAGCACTATGATGAAAAGTGTGATATGTTTTCAGGTATCTCCTATACTAATAGAGCCACATGCTCACCGGTTTGCCACATGCTGTAGGCCTATGGACTGAACAAGAAACCACCAAAAATATTAACCAGTCATCGTTCTCACAACACTGAGGACCAGTCATTCGAAATGACTTCTCCATGCATTTTATGCATTGGTAAAAGCACTATGATGAAAAGTGTGATATGTTTTCAGGTATCTCCTATACTAATAGAGCCACATGCTCACCGGTTTGCCACATGCTGTAGGCCTATGGACTGAACAAGAAACCACCAAAAATTTTAACCAGTCATCGTTCTCACAACACTGAGGACGAGTCATTCGAAATGACTTCTCCATGCATTTTATGCATTGGTAAAAGCACTATGATGAAAAGTGTGATATGCTTTCAGGTATCTCCTATACTAATAGAGCCACATGCTCACCGGTTTGCCACATGCTGTAGGCCTATGGACTGAACAAGAAACCACCAAAAATTTTAACCAGTCATCGTTCTCACAACACTGAGGACCAGTCATTCGAAATGACTTCTCCATGCATTTTATGCATTGGTAAAAGCACTATGATGAAAAGTGTGATATGTTTTGAGGTATCTCCTATACTAATAGAGCCACATGCTCACCGGTTTGCCACATGCTGTAGGCCTATGGACTGAACAAGAAACCACCAAAAATTTTAACCAGTCATCGTTCTCACAACACTGAGGACCAGTCATTCGAAATGACTTCTCCATGCATTTTATGCATTGGTAAAAGCACTATGATGAAAAGTGTGATATGTTTTCAGGTATCTCCTATACTAATAGAGCCACATGCTCACCGGTTTGCCACATGCTGTAGGCCTATGGACTGAACAAGAAACCACCAAAAATTTTAACCAGTCATCGTTCTCACAACACTGAGGACCAGTCATTCGAAATGACTTCTCCATGCATTTTATGCATTGGTAAAAGCACTATGATGAAAAGTGTGATATGTTTTCAGGTATCTCCTATACTAATAGAGCCACATGCTCACCGGTTTGCCACATGCTGTAGGCCTATGGACTGAACAAGAAACCACCAAAAATTTTAACCAGTCATCGTTCTCACAACACTGAGGACCAGTCATTCGAAATGACTTCTCCATGCATTTTATGCATTGGTAAAAGCACTATGATGAAAAGTGTGATATGTTTCAGGTATCTCCTATACTAATAGAGCCACATGCTCACCGGTTTGCCACATGCTGTAGGCCTATGGACTGAACAAGAAACCACCAAAAATTTTAACCAGTCATCGTTCTCACAACACTGAGGACCAGTCATTCGAAATGACTTCTCCATGCATTTTATGCATTGGTAAAAGCACTATGATGAAAAGTGTGATATGTTTTCAGGTATCTCCTATACTAATAGAGCCACATGCTCACCGGTTTGCCACATGCTGTAGGCCTATGGACTGAACAAGAAACCACCAAAAATTTTAACCAGTCATCGTTCTCACAACACTGAGGACCAGTCATTCGAAATGACTTCTCCATGCATTTTATGGATTGGTAAAAGCACTATGATGAAAAGTGTGATATGTTTTCAGGTATCTCCTATACTAATAGAGCCACATGCTCACCGGTTTGCCACATGCTGTAGGCCTATGGACTGAACAAGAAACCACCAAAAATTTTAACCAGTCATCGTTCTCACAACACTGAGGACCAGTCATTCGAAATGACTTCTCCATGCATATTATGCATTGGTAAAAGCACTATGATGAAAAGTGTGATATGTTTTCAGGGATCTCCTATACTAATAGAGCCACATGCTCACCGGTTTGCCACATGCTGTAGGCCTATGGACTGAACAAGAAACCACCAAAAATATTAACCAGTCATCGTTCTCACAACACTGAGGACCAGTCATTCGAAATGACTTCTCCATGCATTTTATGCATTGGTAAAAGCACTATGATGAAAAGTGTGATATGTTTTCAGGTATCTCCTATACTAATAGAGCCACATGCTCACCGGTTTGCCACATGCTGTAGGCCTATGGACTGAACAAGAAACCACCAAAAATTTTAACCAGTCATCGTTCTCACAACACTGAGGACCAGTCATTCGAAATGACTTCTCCATGCATTTTATGCATTGGTAAAAGCACTATGATGAAAAGTGTGATATGTTTTCAGGTATCTCCTATACTAATAGAGCCACATGCTCACCGGTTTGCCACATGCTGTAGGCCTATGGACTGAACAAGAAACCACCAAAAATTTTAACCAGTCATCGTTCTCACAACACTGAGGACCAGTCATTCGAAATGACTTCTCCATGCATTTTATGCATTGGTAAAAGCACTATGATGAAAAGTGTGATATGTTTTCAGGTATCTCCTATACTAATAGAGCCACATGCTCACCGGTTTGCCACATGCTGTAGGCCTATGGACTGAACAAGAAACCACCAAAAATTTTAACCAGTCATCGTTCTCACAACACTGAGGACCAGTCATTCGAAATGACTTCTCCATGCATTTTATGCATTGGTAAAAGCACTATGATGAAAAGTGTGATATGTTTTCAGGTATCTCCTATACTAATAGAGCCACATGCTCACCGGTTTGCCACATGCTGTAGGCCTATGGACTGAACAAGAAACCACCAAAAATTTTAACCAGTCATCGTTCTCACAACACTGAGGACCAGTTATTCGAAATGACTTCTCCATGCATTTTATGCATTGGTAAAAGCACTATGATGAAAAGTGTGATATGTTTTCAGGTATCTCCTATACTAATAGAGCCACATGCTCACCGGTTTGCCACATGCTGTAGGCCTATGGACTGAACAAGAAACCACCAAAAATTTTAACCAGTCATCGTTCTCACAACACTGAGGACCAGTCATTCGCAATGACTTCTCCATGCATATTATGCATTGGTAAAAGCACTATGATGAAAAGTGTGATATGTTTTCAGGTATCTCCTATACTAATAGAGCCACATGCTCACCGGTTTGCCACATGCTGTAGGCCTATGGACTGAACAAGAAACCACCAAAAATTTTAACCAGTCATCGTTCTCACAACACTGAGGACCAGTCATTCGAAATGACTTCTCCATGCATTTTATGCATTGGTAAAAGCACTATGATGAAAAGTGTGATATGTTTTCAGGTATCTCCTATACTAATAGAGCCACATGCTCACCGGTTTGCCACATGCTGTAGGCCTATGGACTGAACAAGAAACCACCAAAAATTTTAACCAGTCATCGTTCTCACAACACTCAGGACCAGTCATTCGAAATGACTTCTCCATGCATTTTATGCATTGGTAAAAGCACCATGATGAAAAGTGTGATATGTTTTCAGGTATCTCCTATACTAATAGAGCCACATGCTCACCGGTTTGCCACATGCTGTAGGCCTATGGACTGAACAAGAAACCACCAAAAATTTTAACCAGTCATCGTTCTCACAACACTGAGGACCAGTCATTCGAAATGACTTCTCCATGCATTTTATGCATTGGTAAAAGCACTATGATGAAAAGTGTGATATGTTTTCAGGTATCTCCTATACTAATAGAGTCACATGCTCACCGGTTTGCCACATGCTGTAGGCCTATGGACTGAACAAGAAACCACCAAAAATTTTAACCAGTCATCGTTCTCACAACACTGAGGACCAGTCATTCGAAATGACTTCTCCATGCATTTTATGCATTGGTAAAAGCACTATGATGAAAAGTGTGATATGTTTTCAGGTATCTCCTATACTAATAGAGCCACATGCTCACCGGTTTGCCACATGCTGTAGGCCTATGGACTGAACAAGAAACCACCAAAAATTTTAACCAGTCATCGTTCTCACAACACTGAGGACCAGTCATTCGAAATGACTTCTCCATGCATTTTATGCATTGGTAAAAGCACTATGATGAAAAGTGTGATATGTTTTCAGGTATCTCCTATACTAATAGAGCCACATGCTCACCGGTTTGCCACATGCTGTAGGCCTATGGACTGAACAAGAAACCACCAAAAATTTTAACCAGTCATCGTTCTCACAACACTGAGGACCAGTCATTCGAAATGACTTCTCCATGCATTTTATGCATTGGTAAAAGCACTATGATGAAAAGTGTTGTATGTTTTCAGGTATCTCCTATACTAATAGAGCCACATGTTCACCGGTTTGCCACATGCTGTAGGCCTATGGACTGAACAAGAAACCACCAAAAATTTTAACCAGTCATCGTTCTCACAACACTGAGGACCAGTCATTCGAAATGACTTCTCCATGCATTTTATGCATTGGTAAAAGCACTATGATGAAAAGTTTTTTCAGGGTATTCTCCTATACTAATAGAGCCACATGCTCACCGGTTTGCCACATGATGTAGGCCTATGGACGTAACAAGAAACCACCAAAAATTTTAACCAGTCATCGTTCTCACAACACTGAGGACCAGTCATTCGAAATGAC
Organism: Ranitomeya imitator; assembly: GCF_032444005.1. Taxonomy (NCBI): domain Eukaryota; kingdom Metazoa; phylum Chordata; class Amphibia; order Anura; family Dendrobatidae; genus Ranitomeya; species Ranitomeya imitator. The sequence continues at coordinate 67,400 of NW_027194302.1, forward strand.
TTCTCCATTGCAATTTTATGCATTGGTAAAAGCACTATGATGAAAAGTGTGATATGTTTTTCAGGTATCTCCTATACTAATAGAGCCACATGCTCTCCCAGGTTTGCCACATGATGTAGGCCTATGGACTGAAACAAGAAACCCACCAAAAATTTTAACCAGTCATCGTTCTCACAACACTGAGGACCAGTCCATCCGAAATGACTTCTCCATGCATTTTATGCATTGGTAAAAGCACTATGATGAAAAGATGTGATATGTTTTCAGGTATCTCCTATACTAATAGAGCCACATGCTCACCGGTTTGCCACATGATGTAGGCCTATGGACTTGAACAAGAAACCACCAAAAATTTTAACCAGTCATCGTCTCACAACACTGAGGACCAGTCATTCGAAATGACTTCTCCATGCATTTTATGCATTGGTAAAAGCACTATGATGAAAAGTGTGATATGTTTTCAGGTATCTCCTATACTAATAGAGCCACATGCTCACCGGTTTGCCACATGATGTAGGCCTATGGACTGAACAAGAAACCACCAAAAATTTTAACCAGTCATCGTTCTCACAACACTGAGGACCAGTCATTCGAAATGACTTCTCCATGCATTTTATGCATTGGTAAAAGCACTATGATGAAAAGTGTGATATGTTTTCAGGTATCTCCTATACTAATAGAGCCACATGCTCACCGGTTTGCCACATGATGTAGGCCTATGGACTGAACAAGAAACCCACCAAAAATTTTAACCAGTCATCGTTCTCACAACACTGAGGACCAGTCATTCGAAAATGACTTCTCCATGCATTTTATGCATTGGTAAAAGCACTATGATGAAAAGTGTGATATGTTTTCAGGTATCTCCTATACTAATAGAGCCACATGCTCACGGTTTGCCACATGATGTAGGCCTATGGACTGAACAAGAAACCACCAAAAATTTTAACCAGTCATCGTTCTCACAACACTGAGGACCAGTCATCGAAATGACTTCTCCATGCATTTTATGCATTGGTAAAAGCACTATGATGAAAAGTGTGATATGTTTTCAGGTATCTCCTATACTAATAGAGCCACATGCTCACCGGTTTGCCACATGATGTAGGCCTATGGACTGAACAAGAAACCACCAAAAATTTTTAACCAGTCATCGTTCTCACAACACTGAGGACCAGTCATTCGAAATGACTTCTCCATGCATTTTATGCATTGGTAAAAGCACTATGATGAAAAGTGTGATATGTTTTCAGGTATCTCCTATACTAATAGAGCCACATGCTCACCGGTTTTGCCACATGATGTAGGCCTATGGACTGGAACAAGAAACCACCAAAAATTTTAACCAGTCATCGTTCTCACAACACTGAGGACCAGTCATCCGAAATGACTTCTCCATGCATTTTATGCATTGGTAAAAGCACTATGATGAAAAGTGTGATATGTTTTCAGGTATCTCCTATACTAATAGAGCCACATGCTCACCGGTTTGCCACATGATGTAGGCCTATGGGACTGAACAAGAAACCACCAAAAATTTTAACCAGTCATCGTTCTCACAACACTGAGGACCAGTCATTCGAAATGACTTCTCCATGCATTTTATGCATTGGTAAAAGCACTATGATGAAAAGTGTGATATGTTTTCAGGTATCTCCTATACTAATAGAGCCACATGCTCACCGGTTTGCCACATGATGTAGGCCTATGGACTGAACAAGAAACCACCAAAAATTTTAACCAGTCATCGTTCTCACAACACTGAGGACCAGTCATTCGAAATGACTTCTCCATGCATTTTATGCATTGGTAAAAGCACTATGATGAAAAGGTGTGATATGTTTTCAGGTATCTCCTATACTAATAGAGCCACATGACTCACCGGTTTGCCACATGATGTAGGCCTATGGACTGAACAAGAACCACCAAAAATTTTAACCAGTCATCGTTCTCACAACACTGAGGACCAGTCATTCGAAATGACTTCTCCATGCATTTTATGCATTGGTAAAAGCACTATGATGAAAAGTGTGATATGTTTTTCAGGTATCTCCTATACTAATAGAGCCACATGCTCACCGGTTTGCCACATGATGTAGGCCTATGGACTGAACAAGAAACCACCAAAAATTTTAACCAGTCATCGTTCTCACAACACTGAGGACCAGTCATTCGAAATGACTTCTCCATGCATTTTATGCATTGGTAAAAGCACTATGATGAAAAGTGTGATATGTTTTCAGGTATCTCCTATACTAATAGAGCCACATGCTCACCGGTTTGCCACATGATGTAGGCCTATGGACTGAACAAGAAACCACCAAAATTTTAACCAGTCATCGTTCTCACAACACTGAGGACCAGTCATTCGAAATGACTTCTCCATGCATTTTTATGCATTGGTAAAAGCACTATGATGAAAAGTGTGATATGTTTTCAGGTATCTCCTATACTAATAGAGCCACATGCTCACCGGTTTGCCACATGATGTAGGCCTATGGACTGAACAAGAAACCACCAAAAATTTTAACCAGTCATCGTTCTCACAACACTGAGGACCAGTCATTCGAAATGACTTCTCCATGCATTTTATGCATTGGTAAAAAGCACTATGATGAAAGTGTGATATGTTTTCAGGTATCTCCTATACTAATAGAGCCACATGCTCACCGGTTTGCCACATGATGTAGGCCTATGGACTGAACAAGAAACCACCAAAAATTTTAACCAGTCATCGTTCTCACAACACTGAGGACCAGTCATTCGAAATGACTTCTCCATGCATTTTATGCATTGGTAAAAGCACTATGATGAAAAGTGTGATATGTTTTCAGGTATCTCCTATACTAATAGAGCCACATGCTCACCGGTTTGCCACATGATGTAGGCCTATGGACTGAACAAGAAACCACCAAAAATTTTAACCAGTCATCGTTCTCACAACACTGAGGACCAGTCATTCGAAATGACTTCTCCATGCATTTTATGCATTGGTAAAAGCACTATGATGAAAAGTGTGATATGTTTTCAGGTATCTCCTATACTAATAGAGCCACATGCTCACCGGTTTGCCACATGATGTAGGCCTATGGACTGAACAAGAAACCACCAAAAATTTTAACCAGTCATCGTTCTCACAACACTGAGGACCAGTCATTCGAAATGACTTCTCCATGCATTTTATGCATTGGTAAAAGCACTATGATGAAAAGTGTGATATGTTTTTCAGGTATCTCCTATACTAATAGAGCCACATGCTCACCGGTTTTGCCACATGATGTAGGCCTATGGACCTGAACAAGAAACCACCAAAAATTTTAACCAGTCATCGTTCTCACAACACTGAGGACCAGTCATTCGAAATGACTTCTCCATGCATTTTATGCATTGGTAAAAGCACTATGATGAAAAGTGTGATATGTTTTCAGGTATCTCCTATACTAATAGAGCCACATGCTCACCGGTTTGCCACATGATGTAGGCCTATGGACTGAACAAGAAACACCAAAAATTTTAACCAGTCATCGTTCTCACAACACTGAGGACCAGTCATTCCGAAATGACTTCTCCATGCATTTTATGCATTGGTAAAAGCACTATGATGAAAAGTGTGATATGTTTTCAGGTATCTCCTATACTAATAGAGCCACATGCTCACCGGTTTGCCACATGATGTAGGCCTATGGACTGAACAAGAAACCACCAAAAATTTTAACCAGTCATCGTTCTCACAACACTGAGGACCAGTCATTCGAAATGACTTCTCCATGCATTTTATGCATTGGTAAAAGCACTATGATGAAAAGTGTGATATGTTTTCAGGTATCTCCTATACTAATAGAGCCACATGCTCACCGGTTTGCCACATGATGTAGGCCTATGGACTGAACAAGAAACCACCAAAATTTTAACCAGTCATCGTTCTCACAACACTGAGGACCAGTCATTCGAAATGACTTCTCCATGCATTTTATTGCATTGGTAAAAGCACTATGATGAAAAGTGTGATATGTTTTTCAGGTATCTCCTATACTAATAGAGCCACATGCTCACCGGTTTGCCACATGATGTAGGCCTATGGACTGAACAAGAAACCACCAAAAATTTTAACCAGTCATCGTTCTCACAACACTGAGGACCAGTCATTCGAAATGACTTCTCCATGCATTTTATGCATTGGTAAAAGCACTATGATGAAAAGTGTGATATGTTTTCAGGTATCTCCTATACTAATAGAGCCACATGCTCACCGGTTTGCCACATGATGTAGGCCTATGGACCTGAACAAGAAACCACCAAAAATTTTAAACCAGTCATCGTTCTCACAACACTGAGGACCAGTCATTCGAAATGACTTCTCCATGCATTTTATGCATTGGTAAAAGCACTATGATGAAAAGTGTGATATGTTTTCAGGTATCTCCTATACTAATAGAGCCACATGCTCACCGGTTTGCCACATGATGTAGGCCTATGGACTGAACAAGAAACCACCAAAAATTTTAACCAGTCATCGTTCTCACAACACTGAGGACCAGTCATTCGAAATGACTTCTCCATGCATTTTATGCATTGGTAAAAGCACTATGATGAAAAGTGTGATATGTTTTTCAGGTATCTCCTATACTAATAGAGCCACATGCTCACCGGTTTGCCACATGATGTAGGCCTATGGACTGAACAAGAAACCACCAAAAATTTTTAACCAGTCATCGTTCTCACAACACTGAGGACCAGTCATTCGAAATGACTTCTCCATGCATTTTATGCATTGGTAAAAGCACTATGATGAAAAGTGTGATATGTTTTCAGGTATCTCCTATACTAATAGAGCCACATGCTCACCGGTTTGCCACATGATGTAGGCCTATGGGACTGAACAAGAAACCACCAAAAATTTTAACCAGTCATCGTTCTCACAACACTGAGGACCAGTCATCCGAAATGACTTCTCCATGCATTTTATGCATTGGTAAAAGCACTATGATGAAAAGTGTGATATGTTTTCAGGTATCTCCTATACTAATAGAGCCACATGCTCACCGGTTTGCCACATGATGTAGGCCTATGGACCTGAACAAGAAACCACCAAAAATTTTAACCAGTCATCGTTCTCACAACACTGAGGACCAGTCATTCGAAATGACTTCTCCATGCATTTTATGCATTGGTAAAAGCACTATGATGAAAAGTGTGATATGTTTTCAGGTATCTCCTATACTAATAGAGCCACATGCTCACCGGTTTGCCACATGATGTAGGCCTATGGACTGAACAAGAAACCACCAAAAAATTTTAACCAGTCATCGTTCTCACAACACTGAGGACCAGTCGTTCGAAATGACTTCTCCATGCATTTTATGCATTGGTAAAAGCACTATGATGAAAAGTGTGATATGTTTTCAGGTATCTCCTATACTAATAGAGCCACATGCTCACCGGTTTGCCACATGATGTAGGCCTATGGACTGAACAAGAAACCACCAAAAATTTTAACCAGTCATCGTTTCTCACAACACTGAGGACCAGTCATTCGAAATGACTTCTCCATGCATTTTATGCATTGGTAAAAGCACTATGATGAAAAGTGTGATATGTTTTCAGGTATCTCCTATACTAATAGAGCCACATGCTCACCGGTTTTGCCACATGATTTAGGCCTATGGACTGAACAAGAAACCACCAAAAATTTTAACCAGTCATCGTTCTCACAACACTGAGGACCAGTCATCCGAAATGACTTCTCCATGCATTTTATGCATTGGTAAAAGCACTATGATGAAAAGTGTGATATGTTTTCAGGTATCTCCTATACTAATAGAGCCACATGCTCACCGGTTTGCCACATGATGTAGGGCCTATGGACTGAACAAGAAACCACCAAAAATTTTAACCAGTCATCGTTCTCACAACACTGAGGACCAGTCATTCGAAATGACTTCTCCATGCATTTTATGCATTGGTAAAAGCACTATGATGAAAAGTGTGATATGTTTTTCAGGTATCTCCTATACTAATAGAGCCACATGCTCACCGGTTTGCCACATGATGTAGGCCTATGGGACTGAACAAGAAACCACCAAAAATTTTAACCAGTCATCGTTCTCACAACACTGAGGACCAGTCATCCGAAATGACTTCTCCATGCATTTTATGCATTGGTAAAAGCACTATGATGAAAAGTGTGATATGTTTTTCAGGTATCTCCTATACTAATAGAGCCACATGCTCACCGGTTTGCCACATGATGTAGGCCTATGGACTGAACAAGAAACCACCAAAAATTTTAACCAGTCATCGTTCTCACAACACTGAGGACCAGTCATTCGAAATGACTTCTCCCATGCATTTTATGCATTGGTAAAAGCACTATGATGAAAAGTGTGATATGTTTTCAGGTATCTCCTATACTAATAGAGCCACATGCTCACCGGTTTGCCACATGATGTAGGCCTATGGACTGAACAAGAAACCACCAAAAATTTTAACCAGTCATCGTTCTCACAACACTGAGGACCAGTCATCCGAAATGACTTCTCTATGCATTTTATGCATTGGTAAAAGCACTATGATGAAAAGTGTGATATGTTTTCAGGTATCTCCTATACTAATAGAGCCACATGCTCACCGGTTTGCCACATGATGTAGGCCTATGGACTGAACAAGAAACCACCAAAAAATTTTAACCAGTCATCGTTCTCACAACACTGAGGACCAGTCATTCGAAATGACTTCTCCATGCATTTTATGCATTGGTAAAAGCACTATGATGAAAAGTGTGATATGTTTTCAGGTATCTCCTATACTAATAGAGCCACATGCTCACCGGTTTGCCACATGATGTAGGCCTATGGACTGAACAAGAAACCACCAAAAATTTTAACCAGTCATCGTTTTCACAACTCTGAGGACCAGTCATCCGAAATGACTTCTCCATGCATTTTATGCATTGGTAAAAGCACTATGATGAAAAGTGTGATATGTTTTCAGGTATCTCCTATACTAATAGAGCCACATGCTCACCGGTTTGCCACATGATGTAGGCCTATGGACTGAACAAGAAACCACCAAAAATTTTAACCAGTCATCGTTCTCACAACACTGAGGACCAGTCATTCGAAATGACTTCTCCATGCATTTTATGCATTGGTAAAAGCACTATGATGAAAAGTGTGATATGTTTTCAGGTATCTCCTATACTAATAGAGCCACATGCTCACCGGTTTGCCACATGATGTAGGCCTATGGACTGAACAAGAAACCACCAAAAATTTTAACCAGTCATCGTTCTCACAACACTGAGGACCAGTCATTCGAAATGACTTCTCCATGCATTTTATGCATTGGTAAAAGCACTATGATGAAAAGTGTGATATGTTTTCAGGTATCTCCTATACTAATAGAGCCACATGCTCACCGGTTTGCCACATGATTTAGGCCTATGGACTAAACAAGAAACCACCAAAAATTTTAACCAGTCATCGTTCTCACAACACTGAGGACCAGTCATCCGAAATGACTTCTCCAGGCATTTTATGCATTGGTAAAAGCACTATGATGAAAAGTGTGATATGTTTTCAGGTATCTCCTATACTAATAGAGCCACATGCTCACCGGTTTGCCACATGATGTAGGCCTATGGACTGAACAAGAAACCACCAAAAATTTTAACCAGTCATCGTTCTCACAACACTGAGGACCAGTCATTCGAAATGACTTCTCCATGCATTTTATGCATTGGTAAAAGCACTATGATGAAAAGTGTGATATGTTTTCAGGTATCTCCTATACTAATAGAGCCACATGCTCACCGGTTTGCCACATGATGTAGGCCTATGGACTGAACAAGAAACCACCAAAAATTTTAACCAGTCATCGTTCTCACAACACTGAGGACCAGTCATCCGAAATGACTTCTCCATGCATTTTATGCATTGGTAAAAGCACTATGATGAAAAGTGTGATATGTTTTCAGGTATCTCCTATACTAATAGAGCCACATGCTCACCGGTTTGCCACATGATGTAGGCCTATGGACTGAACAAGAAACCACCAAAAATTTTAACCAGTCATCGTTCTCACAACACTGAGGACCAGTCGTTCGAAATGACTTCTCCATGCATTTTATGCATTGGTAAAAGCACTATGATGAAAAGTGTGATATGTTTTCAGGTATCTCCTATACTAATAGAGCCACATGCTCACCGGTTTGCCACATGATGTAGGCCTATGGACTGAACAAGAAACCACCAAAAATTTTAACCAGTCATCGTTCTCACAACACTGAGGACCAGTCATTCGAAATGACTTCTCCATGCATTTTATGCATTGGTAAAAGCACTATGATGAAAAGTGTGATATGTTTTCAGGTATTTCCTATACTAATAGAGCCACATACTCACCGGTTTGCCACATGATTTAGGCCTATGGACTGAACAAGAAACCACCAAAAATTTTAACCAGTCATCGTTCTCACAACACTGAGGACCAGTCATCCGAAATGACTTCTCCATGCATTTTATGCATTGGTAAAAGCACTATGATGAAAAGTGTGATATGTTTTCAGGTATCTCCTATACTAATAGAGCCACATGCTCACCGGTTTGCCACATGATGTAGGCCTATGGACTGAACAAGAAACCACCAAAAATTTTAACCAGTCATCGTTCTCACAACACTGAGGACCAGTCATTCGAAATGACTTCTCCATGCATTTTATGCATTGGTAAAAGCACTATGATGAAAAGTGTGATATGTTTTCAGGTATCTCCTATACTAATAGAGCCACATGCTCACCGGTTCGCCACATGATGTAGGCCTATGGACTGAACAAGAAACCACCAAAAAATTTAACCAGTCATCGTTCTCACAACACTGAGGACCAGTCATCCGAAATGACTTCTCCATGCATTTTATGCATTGGTAAAAGCACTATGATGAAAAGTGTGATATGTTTTCAGGTATCTCCTATACTAATAGAGCCACATGCTCACCGGTTTGCCACATGATGTAGGCCTATGGACTGAACAAGAAACCACCAAAAATTTTAACCAGTCATCGTTCTCACAACACTGAGGACCAGTCATTCGAAATGACTTCTCCATGCATTTTATGCATTGGTAAAAGCACTATGATGAAAAGTGTGATATGTTTTCAGGTATCTCCTATACTAATAGAGCCACATGCTCACCGGTTTGCCACATGATTTAGGCCTATGGACTGAACAAGAAACCACCAAAAATTTTAACCAGTCATCGTTCTCACAACACTGAGGACCAGTCATCCGAAATGACTTCTCCATGCATTTTATGCATTGGTAAAAGCACTATGATGAAAAGTGTGATATGTTTTCAGGTATCTCCTATACTAATAGAGCCACATGCTCACCGGTTTGCCACATGATGTAGGCCTATGGACTGAACAAGAAACCACCAAAAATTTTAACCAGTCATCGTTCTCACAACACTGAGGACCAGTCATTCGAAATGACTTCTCCATGCATTTTATGCATTGGTAAAAGCACTATGATGAAAAGTGTGATATGTTTTCAGGTATCTCCTATACTAATAGAGCCACATGCTCACCGGTTTGCCACATGATGTAGGCCTATGGACTGAACAAGAAACCACCAAAAATTTTAACCAGTCATCGTTCTCACAACACTGAGGACCAGTCATCCGAAATGACTTCTCCATGCATTTTATGCATTGGTAAAAGCACTATGATGAAAAGTGTGATATGTTTTCAGGTATCTCCTATACTAATAGAGCCACATGCTCACCGGTTTGCCACATGATGTAGGCCTATGGACTGAACAAGAAACCACCAAAAATTTTAACCAGTCATCGTTCTCACAACACTGAGGACCAGTCATTCGAAATGACTTCTCCATGCATTTTATGCATTGGTAAAAGCACTATGATGAAAAGTGTGATATGTTTTCAGGTATCTCCTATACTAATAGAGCCACATGCTCACCGGTTTGCCACATGATGTAGGCCTATGGACTGAACAAGAAACCACCAAAAATTTTAACCAGTCATCGTTCTCACAACACTGAGGACAAGTCATTCGAAATGACTTCTCCATGCATTTTATGCATTGGTAAAAGCACTATGATGAAAAGTGTGATATGTTTTCAGGTATCTCCTATACTAATAGAGCCACATGCTCACCGGTTTGCCACATGATGTAGGCCTATGGACTGAACAAGAAACCACCAAAAATTTTAACCAGTCATCGTTCTCACAACACTGAGGACCAGTCATTCGAAATAACTTCTCCATGCATTTTATGCATTGGTAAAAGCACTATGATGAAAAGTGTGATATGTTTTCAGGTATCTCCTATACTAATAGAGCCACATGCTCACCGGTTTGCCACATGATGTAGGCCTATGGACTGAACAAGAAACCACCAAAAATTTTAACCAGTCATCGTTCTCACAACACTGAGGACCAGTCATCCGAAATGACTTCTCCATGCATTTTATGCATTGGTAAAAGCACTATGATGAAAAGTGTGATATGTTTTCAGGTATCTCCTATACTAATAGAGCCACATGCTCACCGGTTTGCCACATGATGTAGGCCTATGGACTGAACAAGAAACCACCAAAAATTTTAACCAGTCATCGTTCTCACAACACTGAGGACCAGTCATTCGAAATGACTTCTCCATGCATTTTATGCATTGGTAAAAGCACTATGATGAAAAGTGTGATATGTTTTCAGGTATCTCCTATACTAATAGAGCCACATGCTCACCGGTTTGCCACATGATGTAGGCCTATGGACTGAACAAGAAACCACCAAAAATTTTAACCAGTCATCGTTCTCACAACACTGAGGACCAGTCATCCGAAATGACTTCTCCATGCATTTTATGCATTGGTAAAAGCACTATGATGAAAAGTGTGATATGTTTTCAGGTATCTCCTATACTAATAGAGCCACATGCTCACCGGTTTGCCACATGATGTAGGCCTATGGACTGAACAAGAAACCACCAAAAATTTTAACCAGTCATCGTTCTCACAACACTGAGGACCAGTCATTCGAAATGACTTCTCCATGCATTTTATGCATTGGTAAAAGCACTATGATGAAAAGTGTGATATGTTTTCAGGTATCTCCTATACTAATAGAGCCACATGCTCACCGGTTTGCCACATGATGTAGGCCTATGGACTGAACAAGAAACCACCAAAAATTTTAACCAGTCATCGTTCTCACAACACTGAGGACCAGTCATTCGAAATGACTTCTCCATGCATTTTATGCATTGGTAAAAGCACTATGATGAAAAGTGTGATATGTTTTCAGGTATCTCCTATACTAATAGAGCCACATGCTCACCGGTTTGCCACATGATGTAGGCCTATGGACTGAACAAGAAACCACCAAAAATTTTAACCAGTCATCGTTCTCACAACACTGAGGACCAGTCATTCGAAATGACTTCTCCATGCATTTTATGCATTGGTAAAAGCACTATGATGAAAAGTGTGATATGTTTTCAGGTATCTCCTATACTAATAAGAGCCACATGCTCACCGGTTTGCCACATGAGGTAGGCCTATGGACTGAACAAGAAACCACCAAAAATTTTAACCAGTCATCGTTCTCACAAACTGAGGACCAGTCATTCGAAATGACTTCTCCATGCATTTTATGCATTGGTAAAAGCACTATGATGAAAAGTGTGATATGTTTTCAGGTATCTCCTATACTAATAGAGCCACATGCTCACCGGTTTGCCACATGATGTAGGCCTATGGACTGAACAAGAAACCACCAAAAATTTTAACCAGTCATCGTTCTCACAACACTGAGGACCAGTCATTCGAAATGACTTCTCCATGCATTTTATGCATTGGTAAAAGCACTATGATGAAAAGTGTGATATGTTTTCAGGTATCTCCTATACTAATAGAGCCACATGCTCACCGGTTTGCCACATGATGAAGGCCTATGGACTGAACAAGAAACCACCAAAAATTTTAACCAGTCATCGTTCTCACAACACTGAGGACCAGTCATCCGAAATGACTTCTCCATGCATTTTATGCATTGGTAAAAGCACTATGATGAAAAGTGTGATATGTTTTCAGGTATCTCCTATACTAATAGAGCCACATGCTCACCGGTTTGCCACATGATGTAGGCCTATGGACTGAACAAGAAACCACCAAAAATTTTAACCAGTCATCGTTCTCACAACACTGAGGACCAGTCATTCGAAATGACTTCTCCATGCATTTTATGCATTGGTAAAAGCACTATGATGAAAAGTGTGATATGTTTTCAGGTATCTCCTATACTAATAGAGCCACATGCTCACCGGTTTGCCACATGATGTAGGCCTATGGACTGAACAAGAAACCACCAAAAATTTTAACCAGTCATCGTTCTCACAACACTGAGGACCAGTCATTCGAAATGACTTCTCCATGCATTTTATGCATTGGTAAAAGCACTATGATGAAAAGTGTGATATGTTTTCAGGTATCTCCTATACTAATAGAGCCACATGCTCACCGGTTTGCCACATGATTTAGGCCTATGGACTGAACAAGAAACCACCAAAAATTTTAACCAGTCATCGTTCTCACAACACTGAGGACCAGTCATCCGAAATGACTTCTCCATGCATTTTATGCATTGGTAAAAGCACTATGATGAAAAGTGTGATATGTTTTCAGGTATCTCCTATACTAATAGAGCCACATGCTCACCGGTTTGCCACATGATGTAGGCCTATGGACTGAACAAGAAACCACCAAAAATTTTAACCAGTCATCGTTCTCACAACACTGAGGACCAGTCATTCGAAATGACTTCTCCATGCATTTTATGCATTGGTAAAAGCACTATGATGAAAAGTGTGATATGTTTTCAGGTATCTCCTATACTAATAGAGCCACATGCTCACCGGTTTGCCACATGATGTAGGCCTATGGACTGAACAAGAAACCACCAAAAATTTTAACCAGTCATCGTTCTCACAACACTGAGGACTAGGGTTGAGCGAAACGGGTCGAACATTTTCAAAAGTCGCCGACTTTTGGCTAAGTCGGGGTTTCATGAAACCCGATCCGACCCCTGTGCGGGGTCGGCCATGCGGTACGCGACTTTCGCGCCAAAGTCGCGTTTCAATGACGCGAAAAGCGCCATTTCTCAGCCAATGAAGGTAAACGCAGAGTGTGGGCAGCGTGATGACATAGGTCCTGGTCCCCACCATCTTAGAGAAGGGCATTGCAGTGATTGGCTTGCTGTCTGCAACGTCACAGGGGCTATAAAGAGGCGTTCCCGCCGACCGCCATCTTACTGCTGCTGATCTGAGCTTAGGGAGAGGTTGCTGCCGCTTTGTCAGAAGCAGGGATAGCGTTAGGCAGGGTCCATTAACCACAAAACCGCTTGTGCTGCAGCGATTTGCACTGTCCAACACCACCCTCGGTGTGCAGGGACAGTGGAAGTTTTTTTTTTTTTTTTTTCCCCTCAGCGCTGTAGCTCATTGGGCTGCCCTAGAAGGCTCCCTGATAGCTGCATTGCTGTGTGTACGCCGCTGTGCAAACCAACTGCGTTTTTCAAAGCACAAATCCTCTTGTTCCTTCCTTTCTGCACAGCTATCTTTTTTGTTTGTCCACACTTTTTATTTCATTTGTGCATCAGTCCACTCCTTATTGCTGCCTGCCATACCTGGCTGAGATTACTGCAGGCAGGGAGATAGTAGCTGCCTGCCATACCTGGCTGAGATTACTGCAGGTAGGGAGATAGTAATTGTAGGACATTCCCTGTTTTTTTTTTTTTTTTTTTTTTTTTGGTGGGAGATTAAGATTGGCAATTTGGCATTTCTGCTAGAGTGCCATCCCTGTGTGTGCCATCTCTCTCACATAGTGGGCCATAGAAAGCCTTTTCATTTTTCTGTATTTTTTTTTGTGGGGTGTATAAATTCTCCCTGATAAAAATACAGTGGGAGATTAATATTGGCCTTTGGGCTTGTGTGCCAGTCCTGAGTGTGCCATCTCTCTCACAAATAGTGGGCCATAGAAAGCCTATTTTATTTTTTTGGGGGTTTTATAAATTCTCCCTGAAAAAAAGGGAGATTAATATTGGCCTCTGGGCTTGTGTGCCAGTCCTGAGCGTGCCATCTGTGCCAGCCCTGAGCGTGCCATCTCTCTCACAAATAGTGGGCCATAGAAAGCCTATTTAATTTTTTTTTTGGTTTTATAAATTCTCCCTGAAAAAAAGGGAGATTAATATTGGCCTCTGGGCTTGTGTGCCAGTTGTGAGCGTGCCATCTGTGCCAGTCCTGAGCGTGCCATCTCTCTCACAAATAGTGGGCCATAGAAAGCCTATTTAATTTTTTTTTTGGTTTTATAAATTTTCCCTGAAAAAAGGGAGATTAATATTGGCCTCTGGGCTTGTGTGCCAGTTGTGAGCGTGCCATCTGTGCCAGTCCTGAGCGTGCCATCTCTCTCACAAATAGTGGGCCATAGAAAGCCTATTTAATTTTTTTTTTGGTTTTATAAATTTTCCCTGAAAAAAGGGAGATTAATATTGGCCTCTGGGCTTGTGTGCCAGTTGTGAGCGTGCCATCTGTGCCAGTCCTGAGCGTGCCATCTCTCTCACAAATAGTGGGCCATAGAAAGCCTATTTAAATATTTTTTTGGTTTTATAAATTCTCCCAGAAAAAAAGGGAGATTAATATTGGCCTCTGGGCTTCTGTGCCAGTCCTGAGCGTGCCATCTGTGCCAGTCCTGAGCGTCCCATCTCTCTCACAAATAGTGGGCCATAGAAAGCCTATTTTTTTTTTTTTGGGGGGTTTTAGAAATTCTCCCTGGAAAAAAAAGGGAGATTAATATTGCCCTTTGGGCTTGTGTGCCAGTACTAAGCGTTCCATCTCTCTCTCTCTCTCTTAGTCAGTGGGCCATAGAACGCCTATTTTTGGTTTTATTTGTTTTCTAAATTCTCCCTGAAAAAATCATTTTATTTTATTTGGTTTCTAAATTCTTCCTGATAAAATCATATTTTTTTTATTATTTTTTTTTCTAAAGTCTCCCTGAAAAAAAAAAAAAAAAAACAACCAAAAAAAACTGTGGGAGATTAATATTGGCCTTTCTGCTTGTGTGCCAGTCTTGACTCCTGGGTGTGCCATCTCTCTCTCTCTCTCTCTCTCTCTCTCTCTCCAATTGTGGTCCATAGAAAGCCTATATTTTTTTTCCTTGATTTGGGTTCCAAAATCTACCAGAGAAAATAACTCCATCAATCATTGGTAGAAAAATATTGGCCTCTGGGCTTGTGTGCCACTCCTGATTCCTGTGTGCGTCATCTCTCAGTCAGTGGGCCATAGAACGCCTATTTTTGGTTTTATTTGTTTTATAAATTCTCCCTGAAAAAATCATTTTATTTTATTTGGTTTCTAAATTCTTCCTGATAAAATCATATTTTTTTTATTATTTTTTTTTCTAAAGTCTCCCTGAAAAAAAAAAAAAAAAAAAAAAAAAAACAGTGGGAGATTAATATTGGCCTTTCTGCTTGTGTGCCAGTCTTGACTCCTGGGTGCGTCATCTCTCAGTCAGTGGGCCATAGAACGCCTATTTTTGGTTTTATTTGTTTTATAAATTCTCCCTGAAAAAATCATTTTATTTTATTTGGTTTCTAAATTCTTCCTGATAAAATCATATTTTTTTTATTATTTTTTTTTCTAAAGTCTCCCTGAAAAAAAAAAAAAAATAAACAGTGGGAGATTAATATTGGCCTTTCTGCTTGTGTGCCAGTCTTGACTCCTGGGTGTGCCATCTCTCTCTCTCTCTCTCTCTCTCTCCAATTGTGGTCCATAGAAAGCCTATATTTTTTTTCCTTGATTTGGGTTCCAAAATCTACCAGAGAAAATAACTCCATCAATCATTGGTAGAAAAATATTGGCCTCTGGGCTTGTGTGCCACTCCTGATTCCTGTGTGCGTCATCTCTCACTCAGTGGCCCATAGAAAGCATATAGTTTGTTACATTTGTTTTCTAAATTCTCCCTGCAAAAATCAATTTTTTTTTTGGGGGGGGTTTCTAAAGTGTTCCTGAAAAAAATAAAAATAAAAAAAAAATAATAGTGTGACATTAATATTAACATTTGTGCTTCAGTGACAGTCCTGCGTGTGGGGCATCTCTCTAATTTGCAGCCACCAAAAAAAGAGTGTGTAACATTGGGCCTGATTTTCGCTGTGGTCTCACCAACCTGTAAAGGGGTAGCTAAATCATACTGAAGTTATAGCTCACCGTGTAAGTTGTGTGACTGCAACAAATAACGTTAGTTTGGTTACGTTTTTAAAACAATGAGGAAGTCTAGTGGAAGAGGTCGTGGCCGGGGGCGTTCATTGTCAGCTGGTAATGAGGGTAGTGGTAGTGGTGGAGCATCAGGTGGTCGTGGGGAAAAAAATATTGCACCTAAGTCTGGAGCTGTGGAGCCAGGTTCGTCGTCCGGCTACACAAGGCCTCGAACGCTCCCTTTTCTGGGATTAGGAAAACCGCTTTTAAAGCCGGAGCAGCAAGAGCAAGTTTTGGCTTATCTTGCTGACTCAGCCTCTAGCTCTTTTGCCTCCTCTCGTGAAACTGGTAAAAGTAAAAGCAGCGCGTCGTTAGTGGATGTTCACGGTCAGGGACAAGTCACTTCCTTGTCCTCTTCAGCAAAAACAACAACAGAGAAGAATGCAGCAGGCGACACAACGGGTTACTCCATGGAGCTCTTTACACATACCGTCCCTGGCTTAGAAAGTGAAGCAGTTAACAGTCCATGCCCATTACAAATTGAATCTGACATGGAGTGCACTGACGCACAGCCACAGCCAGACTACTATGCTGGTCCTTTGACTCAGACCACAACATTGCCCTCGCAGGGTGCTGATCAAGAATCAGACCCTGATGAGACTATGTTGCCCCATCACGAACGCTATACCACCGAACGACACGGTGACACAGACGAAGTTGCGCAGGAGGTACAAGAAGAGTTATTAGATGACCCAGTTCTTGACCCCGATTGGCAGCCATTGGGGGAACAGGGTGCAGGCGGCAGCAGTTCTGAAGCAGAGGAGGAGGAGGGGCCGCAGCAGGCATCAACATCGCCACAGGTTCCATCTGCCGGGCCCTTAACTTGCCCAAAACGCGTGGCAAAGCCAAAACCTGGTGGAGGACAGCGTGGCCATCCGGTTAAAGCTCAGTCTGCAATGCCTGAAAAGGTATCCGATGCTAGAAAGAGTGCAGTCTGGCATTTTTTTAAACAACATCCAATTGATCAGCGCAAAGTCATCTGTCAAAAATGTTCTACTTCCTTAAGCAGAGGTCAGAATCTGAAAAGTCTCAATACTAGTTGCATGCATAGACATTTAACCACCATGCATTTGAAAGCTTGGACTAACTACCAAACGTCCCTTAAGGTTGTTGCACCCTCGGCCAATGAAGCTAGTCATCAACGCAACATCCCTTCTGGCAGTGTAGGACCACCATTTAGCGCACCACCTGCTGTATCTGTGCAGGTATCTTTGCCAGGCCAAAGCAGTCAGGGTCAGGGAATCACCAGTTTCGTAGTAGGAAACACTGCATCTAGGGCACCGGCGGCAACAATACCATCTCCCACCGTCTCTCAGTCTGCCATGTCCACCGGCACCCCCGCTAGTTCCACGATCTCCATCTCTCCAGTCCAGCTCACCCTACATGAGACTATGGTTAGAAAAAGGAAGTACTTAGCCTCGCATCCGCGTACACAGGGTTTGAACGCCCACATAGCTAGACTAATCTCGTTAGAGATGATGCCCTACCGGTTAGTTGAAAGCGAAGCTTTCAAAGACCTGATGGACTACGCTGTACCACGCTACGAGCTACCCAGTCGACACTTTTTTTCCAGAAAAGCCATCCCAGCCCTCCACCAGCATGTTAAAGAGCGCATCGTCCATGCACTCAGGCAATCTGTGAGCACAAAGGTGCACCTGACAACAGATGCATGGACCAGTAGGCATGGCCAGGGACGTTACGTGTCCATCACGGCACACTGGGTAAATGTG
Organism: Ranitomeya imitator; assembly: GCF_032444005.1. Taxonomy (NCBI): domain Eukaryota; kingdom Metazoa; phylum Chordata; class Amphibia; order Anura; family Dendrobatidae; genus Ranitomeya; species Ranitomeya imitator. Next base: position 85,453 of record NW_027194302.1, read on the forward strand.
GTGGATTCAGGGTCCACAGGGGACAGCAAGTTTGGGACAGTTCTGCCTAGCCCACGGTCTAGTAAACAGTTGTCTGTAGCCGTTCGCACCCCCTCCTCCTCCTCCTCCTCCTCGTCCTCCTGCAGAAGCAAGAGCTCGTCCACAGACCGCAGTCGCACAAACACTCCATCCGCACCTGCCACTGTTGCACACCAGGTCTCCCATTATGGGGCAGCTACTGGCATACGTCAGCAGGCTGTATTGGCTATGAAGTGTTTGGGCGACAATAGACACACCGCGGAAGTTCTGTCCGAGTTCTTGCAGCAAGAAACGCAGTCGTGGCTGGGCACTGTAGATCTTGAGGCAGGCAAGGTAGTGAGTGATAACGGAAGGAATTTCATGGCTGCCATCTCCCTTTCCCAACTGAAACACATTCCTTGCCTGGCTCACACCTTAAACCTGGTGGTGCAGTGCTTCCTGAAAAGTTATCCGGGGTTATCCGACCTGCTCCTCAAAGTGCGTGGACTTTGCGCACATATCCGCCGTTCGCCTGTACACTCCAGCCGTATGCAGACCTATCAGCGTTCTTTGAACCTTCCCCAGCATCGCCTAATCATAGACGTTGCAACAAGGTGGAACTCAACACTGCACATGCTTCAGAGACTGTGCGAACAGAGGCGGGCTGTTATGTTTTTGTGGGAGGATACACATACACGGGCAGGCAGTAGGATGGCAGACATGGAGTTGTCAGGTGTGCAGTGGTCGAAGATTCAAGACATGTGTCAAGTCCTTCAGTGTTTTGAGGAATGCACACGGCTGGTTAGTGCAGACAACGCCATAATAAGCATGAGCATCCCCCTAATGCGTCTGCTGATGCAAAGTTTGACGCACATAAAGGATCAGGTGTCTGCACCAGAGGAAGAGGAAAGCCTTGATGACAGTCAGCGATTGTCTGGTCAGGGCAGTGTACATGACGAGGTACCGGGCGAAGAGGAGGTGGAGGATGAGGAGGATGATGGGGATGAGTATATTTTTAATGAGGAAGCTTTCCCGGGGGCACGGGAAATTGGTGGCGTGGCAAGGCCGGGTTCTGGTTTTTTGAGGGACACAAGTGACGTAGATTTGCCTGCAACTGCCCCTCAACCAAGCACAACCGCAGATTTGACAACGGGAACTTTGGCCCACATGGCGGATTATGCCTTGCGTATCCTCAAAAGGGACACACGCATTACAAAAATGATGAACGATGACGATTACTGGTTGGCCTGCCTCCTTGATCCTCGCTATAAAGGCAAATTGCAAAATATTATGCCACATGAGAACTTGGAACTAATATTAGCAACAAAACAATCAACTCTTGTTGACCGTTTGCTTCTGGCATTCCCTGCACACAGCGCCCGTGATCGTTCTCACACGAGCTCCAGGGGCCAGCAGACCAGAGGTGTTAGAGGGGCAGAAATCAGAAGTGGCGTTGGCCAGAGGGGTTTTCTGACCAGGTTGTGGAGTGATTTTTCTATGACCGCAGACAGGACAGGTACTGCAGCATCAATTCAAAGTGACAGGAGACAACATTTGTCCAGTATGGTTACAAACTATTTTTCATCCCTTATCGACGTTCTCCCTCAACCGTCATTCCCATTTGATTACTGGGCATCCAAATTAGACACCTGGCCAGAATTGGCAGAATATGCATTGCAGGAGCTTGCTTGCCCGGCAGCTAGTGTCCTATCAGAAAGAGTATTCAGTGCTGCAGGTTCAATACTAACAGAAAAAAGGACTCGTCTGGCTACCCAAAATGTAGATGATCTAACCTTCATTAAAATGAACCACAACTGGATTTCAAAATCTTTTGCCCCACCCTGCCCGGCTGACACCTAGCTTTCCTATGAAAAGGTCTTGCCTGTGGACTATTCTGAATGACTTTTCCAATCTCGTAATTTTCTTCACCTGATTGTCCAGCATACGACATGTTTCCACCTCACGAAATGGCCAAACTCCCCACACGGGGCCGTGCTATCGCCACTTTGCGCTTGGACCCTTGAGAGTGCTGTTTGTCTGAAGAGGTGGGTGTGGCCGCTTTTGGTCGACGGCACTGCCACTGGGTCCCTCATAGTACAATAAAGTGTCTCTGGCGGTGGTGGTGCGCACCCAACGTCAGACACACCGTTGTAATATGAGGGGCCCTGTGCCTGTACCGCCGGCCACAAGCCAGTTCCCCCCCCCAGCTCAAACAGTGCTCTACCACTAGCAAAATTATCTCTCACAGCTTCACCAATGTGTAGTCTAGGCGCTGACATCCTTCAATGCCTGGCACTGACAATACCATTGTTTTGACATTTTTGTTATGTTAGGCCTTCGAAGCCTGTCTGCGGTCCCTTCTTTCTACAACTACTACACTGACCAGGCCACTGCTGGCCGTGTTACCCTGGAACCAATTTAAAAGTGCCTACAGTCAGCCCAATTTTGTTATGTTAGGCCTTCGAAGACTGTCTGCCGTCACTCCTTCCACTAGACTTCCACTGACCATACACTGCTGCCCATGTACCCCTGGAACCAATTTAAAGTGCCTACAGCCAGCCCAATTTTGTTATGTTAGGCCTTGGAAGCCTGTCTGCGGTCACTCCTTCCACTAGACTTCCACTGACCAGACCACTGCTGCCCGTGTACCCCTGGAACCAATTTAAAAGTGCCTACAGCCAGCCCAAGTTTGTTATGTTAGGCCTTGGAAGCCTGTCTGCGGTCACTCCTTCCACTAGACTTCCACTGACCAGACCACTGCTGCCCGTGTACCCCTGGAACCAATTTAAAAGTGCCTACAGCCAGCCCAAGTTTGTTATGTTAGGCCTTGGAAGCCTGTCTGCGGTCACTCCTTCCACTAGACTTCCACTGACCATACACTGCTGCCCATGTACCCCTGGAACCAATTTAAAAGTGCCTACAGCCAGCCCAAGTTTGTTATGTTAGGCCTTCGAAGCCTGTCTGCGGTCACTCCTTCCACTAGACTTCCACTGACCAGACCACTGCTGCCCGTGTACCCCTGGAACCAATTTAAAAGTGCCTACAGCCAGCCCAAGTTTGTTATGTTAGGCCTTGGAAGCCTGTCTGCGGTCACTCCTTCCACTAGACTTCCACTGACCAGACCACTGCTGCCCGTGTACCCCTGGAACCAATTTAAAAGTGCCTACAGCCAGCCCAAGTTTGTTATGTTAGGCCTTGGAAGCCTGTCTGCGGTCACTCCTTCCACTAGACTTCCACTGACCAGACCACTGCTGCCCGTGTACCCCTGGAACCAATTTCAAAGTGCCTACAGCCAGCCCAAGTTTGTTATGTTAGGCCTTGGAAGCCTGTCTGCGGTCACTCCTTCCACTAGACTTCCACTGACCAGACCACTGCTGCCCGTGTACCCCTGGAACCAATTTAAAAGTGCCTACAGCCAGCCCAAGTTTGTTATGTTAGGCCTTGGAAGCCTGTCTGCGGTCACTCCTTCCACTAGACTTCCACTGACCATACACTGCTGCCCATGTACCCCTGGAACCAATTTAAAATTGCCTACAGCCAGCCCAATTTTTTTATTTTAGGCCTTCGATGCCTGTCTGCGGTCCATTCTTTCAACTACTACTACACTGACCAGGGCACTGCTGCCCAAGTACCCCTGGAACCAATTTAAAATTGCCTACAGCCATGTGTGATTATTTTAGGCCTTCGATGCCTGTCTGCGGTCACTCCTTCCACTAGGCCTCCACTGACCACACCACTGCTGCCCGTGTACCCCTGGAACCAATTTAAAATTGCCTACAGCCAGCCCAATTTTTTTATTTTAGGCCTTCGATGCCTGTCTGCGGTCCATTCTTTCAACTACTACTACACTGACCAGGGCACTGCTGCCCAAGTACCCCTGGAACCAATTTAAAATTGCCTACAGCCATGTGTGATTATTTTAGGCCTTCGATGCCTGTCTGCGGTCACTCCTTCCACTAGGCCTCCACTGACCACACCACTGCTGCCCGTGTACCCCTGGAACCAATTTAAAATTGCCTACAGCCAGCCCAATTTTTTTATTTTAGGCCTTCGATGCCTGTCTGCGGTCCATTCTTTCAACTACTACTACACTGACCAGGGCACTGCTGCCCAAGTACCCCTGGAACCAATTTAAAATTGCCTACAGCCATGTGTTAATATTTTAGGCCTTCGATGCCTGTCTGTGGTCACTCCTTCCACTAGGCCTCCACTGACCACACCACTGCTGCCCGTGTACCCCTGGAACCAATTTAAAATTGCCTACAGCCATGTGTGATTATTTTAGGCCTTCGATGCCTGTCTGCGGTCACTCCTTCCACTAGGCCTCCACTGACCACACCACTGCTGCCCGTGTAACCCTGGAACCAATTTAAAATTGCCTACAGCCATGTGTTATTATTTTAGGCCTTCGATGCCTGTCTGCGGTCACTCCTTCCACTAGGCCTCCACTGACCACACCACTGCTGCCCGTGTACCCCTGGAACCAATTTAAAATTGCCTACAGCCAGCCCAATTTTTTTATTTTAGGCCTTCGATGCCTGTCTGCGGTCCATTCTTTCAACTACTATTACACTGACCAGGGCACTGCTGCCCGTGTACCCCTGGAACCAATTTAAAATTGCCTACAGCCAGCCCAATTTTTTTATTTTAGGCCTTCGATGCCTGTCTGCGGTCCATTCTTTCAACTACTACTACACTGACCACACCACTGCTGCCCGTGTACCCCTGGAACCAATTTAAAATTGCCTACAGCCATGTGTGATTATTTTAGGCCTTCGATGCCTGTCTGCGGTCACTCCTTCCACTAGGCCTCCACTGACCACACCACTGCTGCCCGTGTACCCCTGGAACCAATTTAAAATTGCCTACAGCCAGCCCAATTTTTTTATTTTAGGCCTTCGATGCCTGTCTGCGGTCCATTCTTTCAACTACTACTACACTGACCAGGGCACTGCTGCCCAAGTACCCCTGGAACCAATTTAAAATTGACTACAGCCATGTGTTAATATTTTAGGCCTTCGATGCCTGTCTGTGGTCACTCCTTCCACTAGGCCTCCACTGACCACACCACTGCTGCCCGTGTACCCCTGGAACCAATTTAAAATTGCCTACAGCCAGCCCAATTTTTTTATTTTAGGCCTTCGATGCCTGTCTGCGGTCCATTCTTTCAACTACTACTACACTGACCAGGGCACTGCTGCCCGTGTACCCCTGGAACCAATTTAAAATTGCCTACAGCCATGTGTTATTATTTTAGGCCTTCGATGCCTGTCTGTGGTCCCTCCTTCCACTAGGCCTCCACTGACCTGTCTACTGCGGCCCGTGTACCCCTTGAACCAACCTAATAAAATATTTAAAAAATTAATTTGATTATAAAAAATAAGATCGTGTTGAGATCTCAAATGCAGACATTTTAACAATCAAAACAAACACACAACAAATATCTGGAACTGTACTACAAAGGTCCAACAGCTACAATTTCTTTCTCCTGCAAGAAGTTAACTGAAAGTTTTTTGGAGTTGTTAACACAGATATGGCATCCACCGAGTGTTGTCCTGTCGCGTCTCCTTTAAATTATTTCCAATAAGATGTTAAACTATTAATTTAATAAAATCAATAATTAAAAAAATAATTGAGTAAGTCAAAAGCACATTGCAAATAAACATTAATTACAAATCAAGAAGCATGGCGCGTCCGAGGGTGAGTAGATACCGAATAAGAATATAATCACCCTCGGACGCGCAATGCTTATTTACAACAGCCTTCCTTCCTAAGAATCAGCCCTTCCGTGGTATAGAGAGAGGTTGTTGTTACACTCCAAGGTGTTCCCCAGGTTGCCTTTCCTGAGCTTCGATCTTCCGGCTCTCGTTTAGTAGCTGTTGGAAACTACGCTGCATTAGGCCTACTAATTGTGTATGGGTGAAACAGTGGCGCATCTGCGGTCCCTCCTTCCACTAGGCCTCCACTGACCTGTCTACTGCGGCCCGTGTACCCCTTGAACCAACCTAATAAAATATTTAAAAAATTAATTTGATTATAAAAAATAAGATCGTGTTGAGATCTCAAATGCAGACATTTTAACAATCAAAACAAACACACAACAAATATCTGGAACTGTACTACAAAGGTCCAACAGCTACAATTTCTTTCTCCTGCAAGAAGTTAACTGAAAGTTTTTTGGAGTTGTTAACACAGATATGGCATCCACCGAGTGTTGTCCTGTCGCGTCTCCTTTAAATTATTTCCAATAAGATGTTAAACTATTAATTTAATAAAATCAATAATTAAAAAAATAATTGAGTAAGTCAAAAGCACATTGCAAATAAACATTAATTACAAATCAAGAAGCATGGCGCGTCCGAGGGTGAGTAGATACCGAATAAGAATATAATCACCCTCGGACGCGCAATGCTTATTTACAACAGCCTTTCTTCCTAAGAATCAGCCCTTCCGTGGTGTAGAGAGAGGTTGTGTTACACTCCAAGGTGTTCCCCAGGTTGCCTTTCCTGAGCTTCGATCTTCCGGCTCTCGTTTAGTAGCTGTTGGAAACTACGCTGCATTAGGCCTACTAATTGTGTATGGGGTGTAGAGACAGGTTGTGTTACACTCCAAGGTTTTCACCAGGTTGCCTTTCCTGAGCTTCGATCTTCATGCTCTCGTTTAGTAGGTGTCGGAAAGTAGGCTGCATTAGGCCTACAAATTGGGTATGGGGTGGAGAGAGATGGTGTGTTACACTCCAAGGTGTTCCCCAGGTTTCCTTGCCATTGCTTCGGTCTTCCGACTCTCGTTTAGTAGTTGTAGAAAAGTACACAGCATTAGGCCTACAAAATGGGTATGGGGTGGAGAGAGATGGTGTGTTACACTCCAAGGTGTTCCCCAGGTTGCCTTTCCTGAGCTTCGATCTTCATGCTCTCGTTTAGTAGGTGTCGGAAAGTAGGCTGCATTAGGCCTACAAATTGGGTATGGGGTGGAGAGAGATGGTGTGTTACACTCCAAGGTGTTCCCCAGGTTTCCTTGCCATTGCTTCGGTCTTCCGACTCTCGTTTAGTAGTTGTAGAAAAGTACACAGCATTAGGCCTACAAAATGGGTATGGGGTGGAGAGAGATGGTGTGTTACACTCCAAGGTGTTCCCCAGGTTGCCTTTCCTGAGCTTCTATCTTCAGGCTCTCATTAAATTGTGGTTAAATGGAACAACTGCATTTGGCGTACTAGTTGGTTTGGGGCCTACTATCGGTGTCTGCCACTCCTTGCTGTTCTCCTGGTTTCCTGTCCTGAAATTC
>NW_027194303.1:0-39917 GCF_032444005.1 Ranitomeya imitator
ACTGAACAAAAAACCACCAAAATTTTAACCAGTCATCGTTCTCACAACACTGAGGACCAGTCATTCGAAATGACTTCTCCATGCATTTTATGCATTGGTAAAAGCACTATGATGAAAAGTGTGATATGTTTTCAGGTATCTCCTATACTAATAGAGCCACATGCTCACCGGTTTGCCACATGATGTAGGCCTATGGACTGAACAAGAAACCACCAAAAATTTTAACCAGTCATCGTTCTCACAACACTGAGGACCAGTCATTCGAATGACTTCTCCATGCATTTTATGCATTGGTAAAAGCACTATGATGAAAAGTGTGATATGTTTTCAGGTATCTCCTATACTAATAGAGCCACATGCTCACCGGTTTGCCACATGATGTAGGCCTATGGACTGAACAAGAAACCACCAAAAATTTTAACCAGTCATCGTTCTCACAACACTGAGGACCAGTCATTCGAAATGACTTCTCCATGCATTTTATGCATTGGTAAAAGCACTATGATGAAAAGTGTGATATGTTTTCAGGTATCTCCTATACTAATAGAGCCACATGCTCACCGGTTTGCCACATGATGTAGGCCTATGGACTGAACAAGAAACCACCAAAAATTTTAACCAGTCATCGTTCTCACAACACTGAGGACCAGTCATTCGAAATGACTTCTCCATGCATTTTATGCATTGGTAAAAGCACTATGATGAAAAGTGTGATATGTTTTCAGGTATCTCCTATACTAATAGAGCCACATGCTCACCGGTTTGCACATGATGTAGGCCTATGGACTGAACAAGAAACCCCAAAAATTTTAACCAGTCATCGTTCTCACAACACTGAGGACCAGTCATTCGAAATGACTTCTCCATGCATTTTATGCATTGGTAAAAGCACTATGATGAAAAGTGTGATATGTTTTCAGGTATCTCCTATACTAATAGAGCCACATGCTCACCGGTTTGCCACATGATGTAGGCCTATGGACTGAACAAGAAACCACCAAAAATTTTAACCAGTCATCGTTCTCACAACACTGAGGACCAGTCATTCGAAATGACTTCTCCATGCATTTTATGCATTGGTAAAAGCACTATGATGAAAAGTGTGATATGTTTTCAGGTATCTCCTATACTAATAGAGCCACATGCTCACCGGTTTGCCACATGATGTAGGCCTATGGACTGAACAAGAAACCACCAAAAATTTTAACCAGTCATCGTTCTCACAACACTGAGGACCAGTCATTCGAAATGACTTCTCCATGCATTTTATGCATTGGTAAAAGCACTATGATGAAAAGTGTGATATGTTTTCAGGTATCTCCTATACTAATAGAGCCACATGCTCACCGGTTTGCCACATGATGTAGGCCTATGGACTGAACAAGAAACCACCAAAAATTTTAACCAGTCATCGTTCTCACAACACTGAGGACCAGTCATTCGAAATGACTTCTCCATGCATTTTATGCATTGGTAAAAAGCACTATGATGAAAAGTGTGATATGTTTTCAGGTATCTCCTATACTAATAGAGCCACATGCTCACCGGTTTGCCACATGATGTAGGCCTATGGACTGAACAAGAAACCACCAAAAATTTAACCAGTCATCGTTCTCACAACACTGAGGACCAGTCATTCGAAATGACTTCTCCATGCATTTTATGCATTGGTAAAAGCACTATGATGAAAAGTGTGATATTTTTTCAGGTATCTCCTATACAAATAGAGCCACATGCTCACCGGTTTGCCACATGATGTAGGCCTATGGACTGAACAAGAAACCACCAAAAATTTTAACCAGTCATTGTTCTCACAACACTGAGGACCAGTCATTCGAAATGACTTCTCCATGCATTTTATGCATTGATAAAAGCACTATGATGAAAAGTGTGATATGTTTTCAGGTATCTCCTATACTAATAGAGGCCACATGCTCACCGGTTTGCCACATGATGTAGGCCTATGGACTGAACAAGAAACCACCAAAAATTTTAACCAGTCATCGTTCTCACAACACTGAGGACCAGTCGTTCGAAATGACTTCTCCATGCATTTTATGCATTGGTAAAAGCACTATGATGAAAAGTGTGATATGTTTTCAGGTATCTCCTATACTAATAGAGCCACATGCTCACCGGTTTGCCACATGATGTAGGCCTATGGACTGAACAAGAAAACCCCCAAAAATTTTAACCAGTCATCGTTCTCACAACACTGAGGACCAGTCATTCGAAATGACTTCTCCATGCATTTTATGCATTGGTAAAAGCACTATGATGAAAAGTGTGATATGTTTTCAGGTATCTCCTATACTAATAGAGCCACATGCTCACCGGTTTGCCACATGATGTAGGCCTATGGACTGAACAAGAAACCACCAAAAATTTTAACCAGTCATCGTTCTCACAACACTGAGGACCAGTCATTCGAAATGACTTCTCCATGCATTTTATGCATTGGTAAAAGCACTATGATGAAAAGTGTGATATGTTTTCAGGTATCTCCTATACTAATAGAGCCACATGCTCACCGGTTTGCCACATGATGTAGGCCTATGGACTGAACAAGAAACCACCAAAAATTTTAACCAGTCATCGTTCTCACAACACTGAGGACCAGTCATTCGAAATGACTTCTCCATGCATTTTATGCATTGGTAAAAGCACTATGATGAAAAGTGTGATATGTTTTCAGGTATCTCCTATACTAATAGAGCCACATGCTCACCGGTTTGCCACATGATGTAGGCCTACTGAACAAGAAACCACCAAAAATTTTAACCAGTCATCGTTCTCACAACACTGAGGACCAGTCATTCGAAATGACTTCTCCATGCATTTTATGCATTGGTAAAAGCACTATGATGAAAAGTGTGATATGTTTTCAGGTATCTCCTATACTAATAGAGCCACATGCTCACCGGTTTGCCACATGATGTAGGCCTATGGACTGAACAAGAAACCACCAAAAATTTTAACCAGTCATCGTTCTCACAACACTGAGGACCAGTCATTCGAAATGACTTCTCCATGCATTTTATGCATTGGTAAAAGCACTATGATGAAAAGTGTGATATGTTTTCATGTATCTCCTATACTAATAGAGCCACATGCTCACCGGTTTGCCACATGATGTAGGCCTATGGACTGAACAAGAAACCACCAAAAATTTTAACCAGTCATCGTTCTCACAACACTGAGGACCAGTCGTTCGAAATGACTTCTCCATGCATTTTATGCATTGGTAAAAGCACTATGATGAAAAGTGTGATATGTTTTCAGGTATCTCCTATACTAATAGAGCCACATGCTCACCGGTTTGCCACATGATGTAGGCCTATGGACTGAACAAGAAACCACCAAAAATTTTAACCAGTCATCGTTCTCACAACACTGAGGACCAGTCATTCGAAATGACTTCTCCATGCATTTTATGCATTGGTAAAAGCACTATGATGAAAAGTGTGATATGTTTTCAGGTATCTCCTATACTAATAGAGCCACATGCTCACCGGTTTGCCACATGATGTAGGCCTATGGACTGAACAAGAAACCACCAAAAATTTTAACCAGTCATCGTTCTCACAACACTGAGGACCAGTCATTCGAAATGACTTCTCCATGCATTTTATGCATTGGTAAAAGCACTATGATGAAAAGTGTGATATGTTTTCAGGTATCTCCTATACTAATAGAGCCACATGCTCACCGGTTTGCCACATGATGTAGGCCTATGGACTGAACAAGAAACCACCAAAAATTTTAACCAGTCATCGTTCTCACAACACTGAGGACCAGTCGTTCGAAATGACTTCTCCATGCATTTTATGCATTGGTAAAAGCACTATGATGAAAAGTGTGATATGTTTTCAGGTATCTCCTATACTAATAGAGCCACATGCTCACCGGTTTGCCACATGATGTAGGCCTATGGACTGAACAAGAAACCCCCAAAAATTTTAACCAGTCATCGTTCTCACAACACTGAGGACCAGTCATTCGAAATGACTTCTCCATGCATTTTATGCATTGGTAAAAGCACTATGATGAAAAGTGTGATATGTTTTCAGGTATCTCCTATACTAATAGAGCCACATGCTCACCGGTTTGCCACATGATGTAGGCCTATGGACTGAACAAGAAACCACCAAAAATTTTAACCAGTCATCGTTCTCACAACACTGAGGACCAGTCATTCGAAATGACTTCTCCATGCATTTTATGCATTGGTAAAAGCACTATGATGAAAAGTGTGATATGTTTTCAGGTATCTCCTATACTAATAGAGCCACATGCTCACCGGTTTGCCACATGATGTAGGCCTATGGACTGAACAAGAAACCACCAAAAATTTTAACCAGTCATCGTTCTCACAACACTGAGGACCAGTCATTCGAAATGACTTCTCCATGCATTTTATGCATTGGTAAAAGCACTATGATGAAAAGTGTGATATGTTTTCAGGTATCTCCTATACTAATAGAGCCACATGCTCACCGGTTTGCCACATGATGTAGGCCTATGGACTGAACAAGAAACCACCAAAAATTTTAACCAGTCATCGTTCTCACAACACTGAGGACCAGCATTCGAAATGACTTCTCCATGCATTTTATGCATTGGTAAAAGCACTATGAATGATGAAAAGTGTGATATGTTTTCAGGTATCTCCTATACTAATAGAGCCACATGCTCACCGGTTTGCCACATGATGTAGGCCTATGGACTGAACAAGAAACCACCAAAAATTTTAACCAGTCATCGTTCTCACAACACTGAGGACCAGCATTCGAAATGACTTCTCCATGCATTTTATGCATTGGTAAAAGCACTATGATGAAAAGTGTGATATGTTTTCAGGTATCTCCTATACTAATAGAGCCACATGCTCACCGGTTTGCCACATGATGTAGGCCTATGGACTGAACAAGAAACCACCAAAAATTTTAACCAGTCATCGTTCTCACAACACTGAGGACCAGTCATTCGAAATGACTTCTCCATGCATTTTATGCATTGGTAAAAGCACTATGATGAAAAGTGTGATATGTTTTCAGGTATCTCCTATACTAATAGAGCCACATGCTCACCGGTTTGCCACATGATGTAGGCCTATGGACTGAACAAGAAACCACCAAAAATTTTAACCAGTCATCGTTCTCACAACACTGAGGACCAGTCATTCGAAATGACTTCTCCATGCATTTTATGCATTGGTAAAAGCACTATGATGAAAAGTGTGATATGTTTTCAGGTATCTCCTATACTAATAGAGCCACATGCTCACCGGTTTGCCACATGATGTAGGCCTATGGACTGAACAAGAAACCACCAAAAATTTTAACCAGTCATCGTTCTCACAACACTGAGGACCAGTCATTCGAAATGACTTCTCCATGCATTTTATGCATTGGTAAAAGCACTATGATGAAAAGTGTGATATGTTTTCAGGTATCTCCTATACTAATAGAGCCACATGCTCACCGGTTTGCCACATGATGTAGGCCTATGGACTGAACAAGAAACCACCAAAAATTTTAACCAGTCATCGTTCTCACAACACTGAGGACCAGTCATTCGAAATGACTTCTCCATGCATTTTATGCATTGGTAAAAGCACTATGATGAAAAGTGTGATATGTTTTCAGGTATCTCCTATACTAATAGAGCCACATGCTCACCGGTTTGCCACATGATGTAGGCCTATGGACTGAACAAGAAACCACCAAAATTTTAACCAGTCATCGTTCTCACAACACTGAGGACCAGTCATTCGAAATGACTTCTCCATGCATTTTATGCATTGGTAAAAGCACTATGATGAAAAGTGTGATATGTTTTCAGGTATCTCCTATACTAATAGAGCCACATGCTCACCGGTTTGCCACATGATGTAGGCCTATGGACTGAACAAGAAACCACCAAAAATTTTAACCAGTCATCGTTCTCACAACACTGAGGACCAGTCATTCGAAATGACTTCTCCATGCATTTTATGCATTGGTAAAAGCACTATGATGAAAAGTGTGATATGTTTTCAGGTATCTCCTATACTAATAGAGCCACATGCTCACCGGTTTGCCACATGATGTAGGCCTATGGACTGAACAAGAAACCACCAAAAATTTTAACCAGTCATCGTTCTCACAACACTGAGGACCAGTCATTCGAAATGACTTCTCCATGCATTTTATGCATTGGTAAAAGCACTATGATGAAAAGTGTGATATGTTTTCAGGTATCTCCTATACTAATAGAGCCACATGCTCACCGGTTTGCCACATGATGTAGGCCTATGGACTGAACAAGAAACCACCAAAAATTTTAACCAGTCATCGTTCTCACAACACTGAGGACCAGTCATTCGAAATGACTTCTCCATGCATTTTATGCATTGGTAAAGCACTATGATGAAAAGTGTGATATGTTTTCAGGTATCTCCTATACTAATAGAGCCACATGCTCACCGGTTTGCCACATGATGTAGGCCTATGGACTGAACAAGAAACCACCAAAAATTTTAACCAGTCATCGTTCTCACAACACTGAGGACCAGTCATTCGAAATGACTTCTCCATGCATTTTATGCATTGGTAAAAGCACTATGATGAAAAGTGTGATATGTTTTCAGGTATCTCCTATACTAATAGAGCCACATGCTCACCGGTTTGCCACATGATGTAGGCCTATGGACTGAACAAGAAACCACCAAAAATTTTAACCAGTCATCGTTCTCACAACACTGAGGACCAGTCATTCGAAATGACTTCTCCATGCATTTTATGCATTGGTAAAAGCACTATGATGAAAAGTGTGATATGTTTTTCAGGTATCTCCTATACTAATAGAGCCACATGCTCACCGGTTTGCCACATGATGTAGGCCTATGGACTGAACAAGAAACCACCAAAAATTTTAACCAGTCATCGTTCTCACAACACTGAGGACCAGTCATTCGAAATGACTTCTCCATGCATTTTATGCATTGGTAAAAGCACTATGATGAAAAGTGTGATATGTTTTCAGGTATCTCCTATACTAATAGAGCCACATGCTCACCGGTTTGCCACATGATGTAGGCCTATGGACTGAACAAGAAACCACCAAAAATTTTAACCAGTCATCGTTCTCACAACACTGAGGACCAGTCATTCGAAATGACTTCTCCATGCATTTTATGCATTGGTAAAAGCACTATGATGAAAAGTGTGATAAGTTTTCAGGTATCTCCTATACTAATAGAGCCACATGCTCACCGGTTTGCCACATGATGTAGGCCTATGGACTGAACAAGAAACCACCAAAAATTTTAACCAGTCATCGTTCTCACAACACTGAGGACCAGTCATTCGAAATGACTTCTCCATGCATTTTATGCATTGGTAAAAGCACTATGATGAAAAGTGTGATATGTTTTCAGGTATCTCCTATACTAATAGAGCCACATGCTCACCGGTTTGCCACATGATGTAGGCCTATGGACTGAACAAGAAACCACCAAAAATTTTAACCAGTCATCGTTCTCACAACACTGAGGACCAGTCATTCGAAATGACTTCTCCATGCATTTTATGCATTGGTAAAAGCACTATGATGAAAAGTGTGATATGTTTTCAGGTATCTCCTATACTAATAGAGCCACATGCTCACCGGTTTGCCACATGATGTAGGCCTATGGACTGAACAAGAAACCACCAAAAATTTTAACCAGTCATCGTTCTCACAACACTGAGGACCAGTCATTCGAAATGACTTCTCCATGCATTTTATGCATTGGTAAAAGCACTATGATGAAAAGTGTGATATGTTTTCAGGTATCTCCTATACTAATAGAGCCACATGCTCACCGGTTTGCCACATGATGTAGGCCTATGGACTGAACAAGAAACCACCAAAAATTTTAACCAGTCATCGTTCTCACAACACTGAGGACCAGTCATTCGAAATGACTTCTCCATGCATTTTATGCATTGGTAAAAGCACTATGATGAAAAGTGTGATATGTTTTCAGGTATCTCCTATACTAATAGAGCCACATGCTCACCGGTTTGCCACATGATGTAGGCCTATGGACTGAACAAGAAACCACCAAAAATTTTAACCAGTCATCGTTCTCACAACACTGAGGACCAGTCATTCGAAATGACTTCTCCATGCATTTTATGCATTGGTAAAAGCACTATGATGAAAAGTGTGATATGTTTTCAGGTATCTCCTATACTAATAGAGCCACATGCTCACCGGTTTGCCACATGATGTAGACCTATGGACTGAACAAGAAACCACCAAAAATTTTAACCAGTCATCGTTCTCACAACACTGAGGACCAGTCATTCGAAATGACTTCTCCATGCATTTTATGCATTGGTAAAAGCACTATGATGAAAAGTGTGATATGTTTTCAGGTATCTCCTATACTAATAGAGCCACATGCTCACCGGTTTGCCACATGATGTAGGCCTATGGACTGAACAAGAAACCACCAAAAATTTTAACCAGTCATCGTTCTCACAACACTGAGGACCAGTCATTCGAAATGACTTCTCCATGCATTTTATGCATTGGTAAAAGCACTATGATGAAAAGTGTGATATGTTTTCAGGTATCTCCTATACTAATAGAGCCACATGCTCACCGGTTTGCCACATGATGTAGGCCTATGGACTGAACAAGAAACCACCAAAAATTTTAACCAGTCATCGTTCTCACAACACTGAGGACCAGTCATTCGAAATGACTTCTCCATGCATTTTATGCATTGGTAAAAGCACTATGATGAAAAGTGTGATATGTTTTCAGGTATCTCCTATACTAATAGAGCCACATGCTCACCGGTTTGCCACATGATGTAGGCCTATGGACTGAACAAGAAACCAACAAAAATTTTAACCAGTCATCGTTCTCACAACACTGAGGACCAGTCATTCGAAATGACTTCTCCATGCATTTTATGCATTGGTAAAAGCACTATGATGAAAAGTGTGATAAGTTTTCAGGTATCTCCTATACTAATAGAGCCACATGCTCACCGGTTTGCCACATGATGTAGGCCTATGGACTGAACAAGAAACCACCAAAAATTTTAACCAGTCATCGTTCTCACAACACTGAGGACCAGTCATTCGAAATGACTTCTCCATGCATTTTATGCATTGGTAAAAGCACTATGATGAAAAGTGTGATATGTTTTCAGGTATCTCCTATACTAATAGAGCCACATGCTCACCGGTTTGCCACATGATGTAGGCCTATGGACTGAACAAGAAACCACCAAAAATTTTAACCAGTCATCGTTCTCACAACACTGAGGACCAGTCATTCGAAATGACTTCTCCATGCATTTTATGCATTGGTAAAAGCACTATGATGAAAAGTGTGATATGTTTTCAGGTATCTCCTATACTAATAGAGCCACATGCTCACCGGTTTGCCACATGATGTAGGCCTATGGACTGAACAAGAAACCACCAAAAATTTTAACCAGTCATCGTTCTCACAACACTGAGGACCAGTCATTCGAAATGACTTCTCCATGCATTTTATGCATTGGTAAAAGCACTATGATGAAAAGTGTGATATGTTTTCAGGTATCTCCTATACTAATAGAGCCACATGCTCACCGGTTTGCCACATGATGTAGGCCTATGGACTGAACAAGAAACCACCAAAAATTTTAACCAGTCATCGTTCTCACAACACTGAGGACCAGTCATTCGAAATGACTTCTCCATGCATTTTATGCATTGGTAAAAGCACTATGATGAAAAGTGTGATATGTTTTCAGGTATCTCCTATACTAATAGAGCCACATGCTCACCGGTTTGCCACATGATGTAGGCCTATGGACTGAACAAGAAACCACCAAAAATTTTAACCAGTCATCGTTCTCACAACACTGAGGACCAGTCATTCGAAATGACTTCTCCATGCATTTTATGCATTGGTAAAAGCACTATGATGAAAAGTGTGATATGTTTTCAGGTATCTCCTATACTAATAGAGCCACATGCTCACCGGTTTGCCACATGATGTAGGCCTATGGACTGAACAAGAAACCACCAAAAATTTTAACCAGTCATCGTTCTCACAACACTGAGGACCAGTCATTCGAAATGACTTCTCCATGCATTTTATGCATTGGTAAAAGCACTATGATGAAAAGTGTGATATGTTTTCAGGTATCTCCTATACTAATAGAGCCACATGCTCACCGGTTTGCCACATGATGTAGGCCTATGGACTGAACAAGAAACCACCAAAAATTTTAACCAGTCATCGTTCTCACAACACTGAGGACCAGTCATTCGAAATGACTTCTCCATGCATTTCATGCATTGGTAAAAGCACTATGATGAAAAGTGTGATATGTTTTCAGGTATCTCCTATACTAATAGAGCCACATGCTCACCGGTTTGCCACATGATGTAGGCCTATGGACTGAACAAGAAACCACCAAAAAATTTTACCAGTCATCGTTCTCACAACACTGAGGACCAGTCATTCGAAATGACTTCTCCATGCATTTTATGCATTGGTAAAAGCACTATGATGAAAAGTGTGATATGTTTTCAGGTATCTCCTATACTAAAAGAGCCACATGCTCACCGGTTTGCCACATGATGTAGGCCTATGGACTGAACAAGAAACCACCAAAAATTTTAACCAGTCATCGTTCTCACAACACTGAGGACCAGTCATTCGAAATGACTTCTCCATGCATTTTATGCATTGGTAAAAGCACTATGATGAAAAGTGTGATATGTTTTCAGGTATCTCCTATACTAATAGAGCCACATGCTCACCGGTTTGCCACATGATGTAGGCCTATGGACTGAACAAGAAACCACCAAAAATTTTAACCAGTCATCGTTCTCACAACACTGAGGACCAGTCATTTGAAATGACTTCTCCATGCATTTTATGCATTGGTAAAAGCACTATGATGAAAAGTGTGATAAGTTTTCAGGTATCTCCTATACTAATAGAGCCACATGCTCACCGGTTTGCCACATGATGTAGGCCTATGGACTGAACAAGAAACCACCAAAAATTTTAACCAATCATCGTTCTCACAACACTGAGGACCAGTCATTCGAAATGACTTCTCCATGCATTTTATGCATTGGTAAAAGCACTATGATGAAAAGTGTGATATGTTTTCAGGTATCTCCTACACTAATAGAGCCACATGCTCACCGGTTTGCCACATGATGTAGGCCTATGGACTGAACAAGAAACCACCAAAAATTTTAACCAGTCATTGTTCTCACAACACTGAGGACCAGTCATTCGAAATGACTTCTCCATGCATTTTATGCATTGGTAATAGCACTATGATGAAAAGTGTGATATGTTTTCAGGTATCTCCTATACTAATAGAGCCACATGCTCACCGGTTTGCCACATGATGTAGGCCTATGGACTGAACAAGAAACCACCAAAAATTTTAACCAGTCATCGTTCTCACAACACTGAGGACCAGTCATTCGAAATGACTTCTCCATGCATTTTATGCATTGGTAAAAGCACTATGATGAAAAGTGTGATATGTTTTCAGGTATCTCCTATACTAATAGAGCCACATGCTCACCGGTTTGCCACATGATGTAGGCCTATGGACTGAACAAGAAACCACCAAAAATTTTAACCAGTCATCGTTCTCACAACACTGAGGACCAGTCATTCGAAATGACTTCTCCATGCATTTTATGCATTGGTAAAAGCACTATGATGAAAAGTGTGATAAGTTTTCAGGTATCTCCTATACTAATAGAGCCACATGCTCACCGGTTTGCCACATGATGTAGGCCTATGGACTGAACAAGAAACCACCAAAAATTTTAACCAATCATCGTTCTCACAACACTGAGGACCAGTCATTCGAAATGACTTCTCCATGCATTTTATGCATTGGTAAAAGCACTATGATGAAAAGTGTGATATGTTTTCAGGTATCTCCTATACTAATAGAGCCACATGCTCACCGGTTTGCCACATGATGTAGGCCTATGGACTGAACAAGAAACCACCAAAAATTTTAACCAGTCATCGTTCTCACAACACTGAGGACCAGTCATTCGAAATGACTTCTCCATGCATTTTATGCATTGGTAATAGCACTATGATGAAAAGTGTGATATGTTTTCAGGTATCTCCTATACTAATAGAGCCACATGCTCACCGGTTTGCCACATGATGTAGGCCTATGGACTGAACAAGAAACCACCAAAAATTTTAACCAGTCATCGTTCTCACAACACTGAGGACCAGTCATTCGAAATGACTTCTCCATGCATTTTATGCATTGGTAAAAGCACTATGATGAAAAGTGTGATATGTTTTCAGGTATCTCCTATACTAATAGAGCCACATGCTCACCGGTTTGCCACATGATGTAGGCCTATGGACTGAACAAGAAACCACCAAAAATTTTAACCAGTCATCGTTCTCACAACACTGAGGACCAGTCATTCGAAATGACTTCTCCATGCATTTTATGCATTGGAAAAAGCACTATGATGAAAAGTGTGATATGTTTTCAGGTATCTCCTATACTAATAGAGCCACATGCTCACCGGTTTGCCACATGATGTAGGCCTATGGACTGAACAAGAAACCACCAAAAATTTTAACCAGTCATCGTTCTCACAACACTGAGGACCAGTCATTCGAAATGACTTCTCCATGCATTTTATGCATTGGTAAAAGCACTATGATGAAAAGTGTGATATGTTTTCTGGTATCTCCTATACTAATAGAGCCACATGCTCACCGGTTTGCCACATGATGTAGGCCTATGGACTGAACAAGAAACCACCAAAAATTTTAACCAGTCATCGTTCTCACAACACTGAGGACCAGTCATTCGAAATGACTTCTCCATGCATTTTATGCATTGGTAAAAGCACTATGATGAAAAGTGTGATATGTTTTCAGGTATCTCCTATACTAATAGAGCCACATGCTCACCGGTTTGCCACATGATGTAGGCCTATGGACTGAACAAGAAACCACCAAAAATTTTAACCAGTCATCGTTCTCACAACACTGAGGACCAGTCATTCGAAATGACTTCTCCATGCATTTTATGCATTGGTAAAAGCACTATGATGAAAAGTGTGATATGTTTTCAGGTATCTCCTATACTAATAGAGCCACATGCTCACCGGATTGCCACATGATGTAGGCCTATGGACTGAACAAGAAACCACCAAAAATTTTAACCAGTCATCGTTCTCAGAACACTGAGGACCAATCATTCGAAATGACTTCTCCATGCATTTTATGCATTGGTAAAAGCACTATGATGAAAAGTGTGATATGTTTTCAGGTATCTCCTATACTAATAGAGCCACATGCTCACCGGTTTGCCACATGATGTAGGCCTATGGACTGAACAAGAAACCACCAAAAATTTTAACCAGTCATCGTTCTCACAACACTGAGGACCAGTCATTCGAAATGACTTCTCCATGCATTTTATGGATTGGTAAAAGCACTATGATGAAAAGTGTGATATTTTTTCAGGTATCTCCTATACTAATAGTGCCACATGTTCACCGGTTTGCCACATGATGTAGGCCTATGGACTGAACAAGAAACCACCAAACATTTTAACCAGTCATCATTCTCACAACACTGAGGACCAGTCATTCGAAATGACTTCTCCATGCATTTTATGCATTGGTAAAAGCACTATGATGAAAAGTGTGATATGTTTTCAGGTATCTCCTATACTAATAGAGCCACATGCTCACCGGTTTGCCACATGATGTAGGCCTATGGACTGAACAAGAAACCACCAAAAATTTTAACCAGTCATCGTTCTCACAACACTGAGGACCAGTCATTCGAAATGACTTCTCCATGCATTTTATGCATTGGTAAAAGCACTATGATGAAAAGTGTGATATGTTTTCAGGTATCTCCTATACTAATAGAGCCACATGCTCACCGGTTTGCCACATGATGTAGGCCTATGGACTGAACAAGAAACCACCAAAAATTTTAACCAGTCATCGTTCTCACAACACTGAGGACCAGTCATTCGAAATGACTTCTCCATGCATTTTATGCATTGGTAAAAGCACTATGATGAAAAGTGTGATATGTTTTCAGGTATCTCCTATACTAATAGAGCCACATGCTCACCGGTTTGCCACATGATGTAGGCCTATGGACTGAACAAGAAACCAACAAAAATTTTAACCAGTCATCGTTCTCACAACACTGAGGACCAGTCATTCGAAATGACTTCTCCATGCATTTTATGCATTGGTAAAAGCACTATGATGAAAAGTGTGATAAGTTTTCAGGTATCTCCTATACTAATAGAGCCACATGCTCACCGGTTTGCCACATGATGTAGGCCTATGGACTGAACAAGAAACCACCAAAAATTTTAACCAGTCATCGTTCTCACAACACTGAGGACCAGTCATTCGAAATGACTTCTCCATGCATTTTATGCATTGGTAAAAGCACTATGATGAAAAGTGTGATATGTTTTCAGGTATCTCCTATACTAATAGAGCCACATGCTCACCGGTTTGCCACATGATGTAGGCCTATGGACTGAACAAGAAACCACCAAAAATTTTAACCAGTCATCGTTCTCACAACACTGAGGACCAGTCATTCGAAATGACTTCTCCATGCATTTTATGCATTGGTAAAAGCACTATGATGAAAAGTGTGATATGTTTTCAGGTATCTCCTATACTAATAGAGCCACATGCTCACCGGTTTGCCACATGATGTAGGCCTATGGACTGAACAAGAAACCACCAAAAATTTTAACCAGTCATCGTTCTCACAACACTGAGGACCAGTCATTCGAAATGACTTCTCCATGCATTTTATGCATTGGTAAAAGCACTATGATGAAAAGTGTGATATGTTTTCAGGTATCTCCTATACTAATAGAGCCACATGCTCACCGGTTTGCCACATGATGTAGGCCTATGGACTGAACAAGAAACCACCAAAAATTTTAACCAGTCATCGTTCTCACAACACTGAGGACCAGTCATTCGAAATGACTTCTCCATGCATTTTATGCATTGGTAAAAGCACTATGATGAAAAGTGTGATATGTTTTCAGGTATCTCCTATACTAATAGAGCCACATGCTCACCGGTTTGCCACATGATGTAGGCCTATGGACTGAACAAGAAACCACCAAAAATTTTAACCAGTCATCGTTCTCACAACACTGAGGACCAGTCATTCGAAATGACTTCTCCATGCATTTTATGCATTGGTAAAAGCACTATGATGAAAAGTGTGATATGTTTTCAGGTATCTCCTATACTAATAGAGCCACATGCTCACCGGTTTGCCACATGATGTAGGCCTATGGACTGAACAAGAAACCACCAAAAATTTTAACCAGTCATCGTTCTCACAACACTGAGGACCAGTCATTCGAAATGACTTCTCCATGCATTTTATGCATTGGTAAAAGCACTATGATGAAAAGTGTGATATGTTTTCAGGTATCTCCTATACTAATAGAGCCACATGCTCACCGGTTTGCCACATGATTGTAGGCCTATGGACTGAACAAGAAACCACCAAAAATTTTTACCAGTCATCGTTCTCACAACACTGAGGACCAGTCATTCGAAATGACTTCTCCATGCATTTTATGCATTGGTAAAAGCACTATGATGAAAAGTGTGATATGTTTTCAGGTATCTCCTATACTAATAGAGCCACATGCTCACCGGTTTGCCACATGATGTAGGCCTATGGACTGAACAAGAAACCACCAAAAATTTTAACCAGTCATCAATCTCACAACACTGAGGACCAGTCATTCGAAATGACTTCTCCATGCATTTTATGCATTGGTAAAAGCACTATGATGAAAAGTGTGATATGTTTTCAGGTATCTCCTATACTAATAGAGCCACATGCTCACCGGTTTGCCACATGATGTAGGCCTATGGACTGAACAAGAAACCACCAAAAATTTTTACCAGTCATCGTTCTCACAACACTGAGGACCAGTCATTCGAAATGACTTCTCCATGCATTTTATGCATTGGTAAAAGCACTATGATGAAAAGTGTGATATGTTTTCAGGTATCTCCTATACTAATAGAGCCACATGCTCACCGGTTTGCCACATGATGTAGGCCTATGGACTGAACAAGAAACCACCAAAAATTTTAACCAGTCATCGTTCTCACAACACTGAGGACCAGTCATTCGAAATGACTTCTCCATGCATTTTATGCATTGGTAAAAGCACTATGATGAAAAGTGTGATATGTTTTCAGGTATCTCCTATACTAATAGAGCCACATGCTCACCGGTTTGCCACATGATGTAGGCCTATGGACTGAACAAGAAACCACCAAAAATTTTAACCAGTCATCGTTCTCACAACACTGAGGACCAGTCATTTGAAATGACTTCTCCATGCATTTTATGCATTGGTAAAAGCACTATGATGAAAAGTGTGATAAGTTTTCAGGTATCTCTTATACACTAATAGAGCCACATGCTCACCGGTTTGCCACATGATGTAGGCCTATGGACTGAACAAGAAACCACCAAAAATTTTAACCAATCATCGTTCTCACAACACTGAGGACCAGTCATTCGAAATGACTTCTCCATGCATTTTATGCATTGGTAAAAGCACTATGATGAAAAGTGTGATATGTTTTCAGGTATCTCCTATACTAATAGAGCCACATGCTCACCGGTTTGCCACATGATGTAGGCCTATGGACTGAACAAGAAACCACCAAAAATTTTAACCAGTCATCGTTCTCACAACACTGAGGACCAGTCATTCGAAATGACTTCTCCATGCATTTTATGCATTGGTAATAGCACTATGATGAAAAGTGTGATATGTTTTCAGGTATCTCCTATACTAATAGAGCCACATGCTCACCGGTTTGCCACATGATGTAGGCCTATGGACTGAACAAGAAACCACCAAAAATTTTAACCAGTCATCGTTCTCACAACACTGAGGACCAGTCATTCGAAATGACTTCTCCATGCATTTTATGCATTGGTAAAAGCACTATGATGAAAAGTGTGATATGTTTTCAGGTATCTCCTATACTAATAGAGCCACATGCTCACCGGTTTGCCACATGATGTAGGCCTATGGACTGAACAAGAAACCACCAAAAATTTTAACCAATCATTGTTCTCACAACACTGAGGACCAGTCATTCGAAATGACTTCTCCATGCATTTTATGCATTGGTAAGAGCACTATGATGAAAAGTGTGATATGTTTTCAGGTATCTCCTATACTAATAGAGCCACATGCTCACCGGTTTGCCACATGATGTAGGCCTATGGACTGAACAAGAAACCACCAAAAATTTTAACCAGTCATCGTTCTCACAACACTGAGGACCAGTCATTTGAAATGACTTCTCCATGCATTTTATGCATTGGTAAAAGCACTATGATGAAAAGTGTGATAAGTTTTCAGGTATCTCTTATACACTAATAGAGCCACATGCTCACCGGTTTGCCACATGATGTAGGCCTATGGACTGAACAAGAAACCACCAAAAATTTTAACCAATCATCGTTCTCACAACACTGAGGACCAGTCATTCGAAATGACTTCTCCATGCATTTTATGCATTGGTAAAAGCACTATGATGAAAAGTGTGATATG
Source organism: Ranitomeya imitator (assembly GCF_032444005.1). NCBI lineage: Eukaryota > Metazoa > Chordata > Amphibia > Anura > Dendrobatidae > Ranitomeya > Ranitomeya imitator. The sequence goes on from NW_027194303.1 coordinate 17,663, forward strand.
TTTTCAGGTATCTCCTATACTAATAGAGCCACATGCTCACCGGTTTGCCACATGATGTAGGCCTATGGACTGAACAAGAAACCACCAAAAATTTTAACCAGTCATCGTTCTCACAACACTGAGGACCAGTCATTCGAAATGACTTCTCCATGCATTTTATGCATTGGTAATAGCACTATGATGAAAAGTGTGATATGTTTTCAGGTATCTCCTATACTAATAGAGCCACATGCTCACCGGTTTGCCACATGATGTAGGCCTATGGACTGAACAAGAAACCACCAAAAATTTTAACCAGTCATCGTTCTCACAACACTGAGGACCAGTCATTCGAAATGACTTCTCCATGCATTTTATGCATTGGTAAAAGCACTATGATGAAAAGTGTGATATGTTTTCAGGTATCTCCTATACTAATAGAGCCACATGCTCACCGGTTTGCCACATGATGTAGGCCTATGGACTGAACAAGAAACCACCAAAAATTTTAACCAATCATTGTTCTCACAACACTGAGGACCAGTCATTCGAAATGACTTCTCCATGCATTTTATGCATTGGTAAGAGCACTATGATGAAAAGTGTGATATGTTTTCAGGTATCTCCTATACTAATAGAGCCACATGCTCACCGGTTTGCCACATGATGTAGGCCTATGGACTGAACAAGAAACCACCAAAAATTTTAACCAATCATTGTTCTCACAACACTGAGGACCAGTCATTCGAAATGACTTCTCCATGCATTTTATGCATTGGTAAGAGCACTATGATGAAAAGTGTGATATGTTTTCAGGTATCTCCTATACTAATAGAGCCACATGCTCACCGGTTTGCCACATGATGTAGGCCTATGGACTGAACAAGAAACCACCAAAAATTTTAACCAGTCATCGTTCTCACAACACTGAGGACCAGTCATTCGAAATGACTTCTCCATGCATTTTATGCATTGGTAATAGCACTATGATGAAAAGTGTGATATGTTTTCAGGTATCTCCTATACTAATAGAGCCACATGCTCACCGGTTTGCCACATGATGTAGGCCTATGGACTGAACAAGAAACCACCAAAAATTTTAACCAGTCATCGTTCTCACAACACTGAGGACCAGTCATTCGAAATGACTTCTCCATGCATTTTATGCATTGGTAAAAGCACTATGATGAAAAGTGTGATATGTTTTCTGGTATCTCCTATACTAATAGAGCCACATGCTCACCGGTTTGCCACATGATGTAGGCCTATGGACTGAACAAGAAACCACCAAAAATTTTAACCAGTCATCGTTCTCACAACACTGAGGACCAGTCATTCGAAATGACTTCTCCATGCATTTTATGCATTGGTAAAAGCACTATGATGAAAAGTGTGATATGTTTTCAGGTATCTCCTATACTAATAGAGCCACATGCTCACCGGTTTGCCACATGATGTAGGCCTATGGACTGAACAAGAAACCACCAAAAATTTTAACCAGTCATCGTTCTCACAACACTGAGGACCAGTCATTCGAAATGACTTCTCCATGCATTTTATGCATTGGTAAAAGCACTATGATGAAAAGTGTGATATGTTTTCAGGTATCTCCTATACTAATAGAGCCACATGCTCACCGGTTTGCCACATGATGTAGGCCTATGGACTGAACAAGAAACCACCAAAAATTTTAACCAGTCATCGTTCTCAGAACACTGAGGACCAATCATTCGAAATGACTTCTCCATGCATTTTATGCATTGGTAAAAGCACTATGATGAAAAGTGTGATATGTTTTCAGGTATCTCCTATACTAATAGAGCCACATGCTCACCGGTTTGCCACATGATGTAGGCCTATGGACTGAACAAGAAACCACCAAAAATTTTAACCAGTCATCGTTCTCACAACACTGAGGACCAGTCATTCGAAATGACTTCTCCATGCATTTTATGCATTGGTAAAAGCACTATGATGAAAAGTGTGATATTTTTTCAGGTATCTCCTATACTAATAGAGCCACATGCTCACCGGTTTGCCACATGATGTAGGCCTATGGACTGAACAAGAAACCACCAAACATTTTAACCAGTCATCGTTCTCACAACACTGAGGACCAGTCATTCGAAATGACTTCTCCATGCATTTTATGCATTGGTAAAAGCACTATGATGAAAAGTGTGATATGTTTTCAGGTATCTCCTATACTAATAGAGCCACATGCTCACCGGTTTGCCACATGATGTAGGCCTATGGACTGAACAAGAAACCACCAAAAATTTTAACCAATCATTGTTCTCACAACACTGAGGACCAGTCATTCGAAATGACTTCTCCATGCATTTTATGCATTGGTAAGAGCACTATGATGAAAAGTGTGATATGTTTTCAGGTATCTCCTATACTAATAGAGCCACATGCTCACCGGTTTGCCACATGATGTAGGCCTATGGACTGAACAAGAAACCACCAAAAATTTTAACCAGTCATCGTTCTCACAACACTGAGGACCAGTCATTCGAAATGACTTCTCCATGCATTTTATGCATTGGTAATAGCACTATGATGAAAAGTGTGATATGTTTTCAGGTATCTCCTATACTAATAGAGCCACATGCTCACCGGTTTGCCACATGATGTAGGCCTATGGACTGAACAAGAAACCACCAAAAATTTTAACCAGTCATCGTTCTCACAACACTGAGGACCAGTCATTCGAAATGACTTCTCCATGCATTTTATGCATTGGTAAAAGCACTATGATGAAAAGTGTGATATGTTTTCTGGTATCTCCTATACTAATAGAGCCACATGCTCACCGGTTTGCCACATGATGTAGGCCTATGGACTGAACAAGAAACCACCAAAAATTTTAACCAGTCATCGTTCTCACAACACTGAGGACCAGTCATTCGAAATGACTTCTCCATGCATTTTATGCATTGGTAAAAGCACTATGATGAAAAGTGTGATATGTTTTCAGGTATCTCCTATACTAATAGAGCCACATGCTCACCGGTTTGCCACATGATGTAGGCCTATGGACTGAACAAGAAACCACCAAAAATTTTAACCAGTCATCGTTCTCACAACACTGAGGACCAGTCATTCGAAATGACTTCTCCATGCATTTTATGCATTGGTAAAAGCACTATGATGAAAAGTGTGATATGTTTTCAGGTATCTCCTATACTAATAGAGCCACATGCTCACCGGTTTGCCACATGATGTAGGCCTATGGACTGAACAAGAAACCACCAAAAATTTTAACCAGTCATCGTTCTCAGAACACTGAGGACCAATCATTCGAAATGACTTCTCCATGCATTTTATGCATTGGTAAAAGCACTATGATGAAAAGTGTGATATGTTTTCAGGTATCTCCTATACTAATAGAGCCACATGCTCACCGGTTTGCCACATGATGTAGGCCTATGGACTGAACAAGAAACCACCAAAAATTTTAACCAGTCATCGTTCTCACAACACTGAGGACCAGTCATTCGAAATGACTTCTCCATGCATTTTATGCATTGGTAAAAGCACTATGATGAAAAGTGTGATATTTTTTCAGGTATCTCCTATACTAATAGAGCCACATGCTCACCGGTTTGCCACATGATGCACCCTATACTAATAAGCCACAGGCACCCCAAAATTTTAACCAGTCATCGTTCTCACAACACTGAGGACCAGTCATTCGAAATGACTTCTCCATGCATTTTATGCATTGGTAAAAAGCACTATGATGAAAGTGTGATATGTTTCAGGTATCTCCTATACTAATAGAGCCACATGCTCACCGGTTTGCCACATGATGTAGGCCTATGGACTGAACAAGAAACCACCAAAAATTTTAACCAGTCATCGTTCTCACAACACTGAGGACCAGTCATTCGAAATGACTTCTCCATGCATTTTATGCATTGGTAAAAGCACTATGATGAAAAGTGTGATATGTTTTCAGGTATCTCCTATACTAATAGAGCCACATGCTCACCGGTTTGCCACATGATGTAGGCCTATGGACTGAACAAGAAACCACCAAAAATTTTAACCAGTCATCGTTCTCACAACACTGAGGACCAGTCATTCGAAATGACTTCTCCATGCATTTTATGCATTGGTAAAAGCACTATGATGAAAAGTGTGATATGTTTTCAGGTATCTCCTATACTAATAGAGCCACATGCTCACCGGTTTGCCACATGATGTAGGCCTATGGACTGAACAAGAAACCACCAAAAATTTTAACCAGTCATCGTTCTCACAACACTGAGGACCAGTCATTCGAAATGACTTCTCCATGCATTTTATGCATTGGTAAAAGCACTATGATGAAAAGTGTGATATGTTTTCAGGTATCTCCTATACTAATAGAGCCACATGCTCACCGGTTTGCCACATGATGTAGGCCTATGGACTGAACAAGAAACCACCAAAAATTTTAACCAGTCATCGTTCTCACAACACTGAGGACCAGTCATTCGAAATGACTTCTCCATGCATTTTATGCATTGGTAAAAGCACTATGATGAAAAGTGTGATATGTTTTCAGGTATCTCCTATACTAATAGAGCCACATGCTCACCGGTTTGCCACATGATGTAGGCCTATGGACTGAACAAGAAACCACCAAAAATTTTAACCAGTCATCGTTCTCACAACACTGAGGACCAGTCATTCGAAATGACTTCTCCATGCATTTTATGCATTGGTAAAAGCACTATGATGAAAAGTGTGATATGTTTTCAGGTATCTCCTATACTAATAGAGCCACATGCTCACCGGTTTGCCACATGATGTAGGCCTATGGACTGAACAAGAAACCACCAAAAATTTTAACCAGTCATCGTTCTCACAACACTGAGGACCAGTCATTCGAAATGACTTCTCCATGCATTTTATGCATTGGTAAAAGCACTATGATGAAAAGTGTGATATGTTTTCAGGTATCTCCTATACTAATAGAGCCACATGCTCACCGGTTTGCCACATGATGTAGGCCTATGGACTGAACAAGAAACCACCAAAAATTTTAACCAGTCATCGTTCTCACAACACTGAGGACCAGTCATTCGAAATGACTTCTCCATGCATTTTATGCATTGGTAAAAGCACTATGATGAAAAGTGTGATATGTTTTCAGGTATCTCCTATACTAATAGAGCCACATGCTCACCGGTTTGCCACATGATGTAGGCCTATGGACTGAACAAGAAACCACCAAAATTTTAACCAGTCATCGTTCTCACAACACTGAGGACCAGTCATTCGAAATGACTTCTCCATGCATTTTATGCATTGGTAAAAGCACTATGATGAAAAGTGTGATATGTTTTCAGGTATCTCCTATACTAATAGAGCCACATGCTCACCGGTTTGCCACATGATGTAGGCCTATGGACTGAACAAGAAACCACCAAAAATTTTAACCAGTCATCGTTCTCACAACACTGAGGACCAGTCATTCGAAATGACTTCTCCATGCATTTTATGCATTGGTAAAAGCACTATGATGAAAAGTGTGATATGTTTTCAGGTATCTCCTATACTAATAGAGCCACATGCTCACCGGTTTGCCACATGATGTAGGCCTATGGACTGAACAAGAAACCACCAAAAATTTTAACCAGTCATCGTTCTCACAACACTGAGGACCAGTCATTCGAAATGACTTCTCCATGCATTTTATGCATTGGTAAAAGCACTATGATGAAAAGTGTGATATGTTTTCAGGTATCTCCTATACTAATAGAGCCACATGCTCACCGGTTTGCCACATGATGTAGGCCTATGGACTGAACAAGAAACCACCAAAAATTTTAACCAGTCATCGTTCTCACAACACTGAGGACCAGTCATTCGAAATGACTTCTCCATGCATTTTATGCATTGGTAAAAGCACTATGATGAAAAGTGTGATATGTTTTCAGGTATCTCCTATACTAATAGAGCCACATGCTCACCGGTTTGCCACATGATGTAGGCCTATGGACTGAACAAGAAACCACCAAAAATTTTAACCAGTCATCGTTCTCACAACACTGAGGACCAGTCATTCGAAATGACTTCTCCATGCATTTTATGCATTGGTAAAAGCACTATGATGAAAAGTGTGATATGTTTTCAGGTATCTCCTATACTAATAGAGCCACATGCTCACCGGTTTGCCACATGATGTAGGCCTATGGACTGAACAAGAAACCACCAAAAATTTTAACCAGTCATCGTTCTCACAACACTGAGGACCAGTCATTCGAAATGACTTCTCCATGCATTTTATGCATTGGTAAAAGCACTATGATGAAAAGTGTGATATGTTTTCAGGTATCTCCTATACTAATAGAGCCACATGCTCACCGGTTTGCCACATGATGTAGGCCTATGGACTGAACAAGAAACCACCAAAAATTTTAACCAGTCATCGTTCTCACAACACTGAGGACCAGTCATTCGAAATGACTTCTCCATGCATTTTATGCATTGGTAAAAGCACTATGATGAAAAGTGTGATATGTTTTCAGGTATCTCCTATACTAATAGAGCCACATGCTCACCGGTTTGCCACATGATGTAGGCCTATGGACTGAACAAGAAACCACCAAAAATTTTAACCAGTCATCGTTCTCACAACACTGAGGACCAGTCATTCGAAATGACTTCTCCATGCATTTTATGCATTGGTAAAAGCACTATGATGAAAAGTGTGATATGTTTTCAGGTATCTCCTATACTAATAGAGCCACATGCTCACCGGTTTGCCACATGATGTAGGCCTATGGACTGAACAAGAAACCACCAAAAATTTTAACCAGTCATCGTTCTCACAACACTGAGGACCAGTCATTCGAAATGACTTCTCCATGCATTTTATGCATTGGTAAAAGCACTATGATGAAAAGTGTGATATGTTTTCAGGTATCTCCTATACTAATAGAGCCACATGCTCACCGGTTTGCCACATGATGTAGGCCTATGGACTGAACAAGAAACCACCAAAAATTTTAACCAGTCATCGTTCTCACAACACTGAGGACCAGTCATTCGAAATGACTTCTCCATGCATTTTATGCATTGGTAAAAGCACTATGATGAAAAGTGTGATATGTTTTCAGGTATCTCCTATACTAATAGAGCCACATGCTCACCGGTTTGCCACATGATGTAGGCCTATGGACTGAACAAGAAACCACCAAAAATTTTAACCAGTCATCGTTCTCACAACACTGAGGACCAGTCATTCGAAATGACTTCTCCATGCATTTTATGCATTGGTAAAAGCACTATGATGAAAAGTGTGATATGTTTTCAGGTATCTCCTATACTAATAGAGCCACATGCTCACCGGTTTGCCACATGATGTAGGCCTATGGACTGAACAAGAAACCACCAAAAATTTTAACCAGTCATCGTTCTCACAACACTGAGGACCAGTCATTCGAAATGACTTCTCCATGCATTTTATGCATTGGTAAAAGCACTATGATGAAAAGTGTGATATGTTTTCAGGTATCTCCTATACTAATAGAGCCACATGCTCACCGGTTTGCCACATGATGTAGGCCTATGGACTGAACAAGAAACCACCAAAAATTTTAACCAGTCATCGCTCTCACAACACTGAGGACCAGTCATTCGAAATGACTTCTCCATGCATTTTATGCATTGCTAAAAGCACTATGATGAAAAGTGTGATATGTTTTCAGGTATCTCCTATACTAATAGAGCCACATGCTCACCGGTTTGCCACATGATGTAGGCCTATGGACTGAACAAGAAACCACCAAAAATTTTAACCAGTCATCGTTCTCACAACACTGAGGACCAGTCATTCGAAATGACTTCTCCATGCATTTTATGCAATGGTAAAAGCACTATGATGAAAAGTGTGATATGTTTTCAGGTATCTCCTATACTAATAGAGCCACATGCTCACCGGTTTGCCACATGATGTAGGCCTATGGACTGAACAAGAAACCACCAAAAATTTTCACCAGTCATCGTTCTCACAACACTGAGGACCAGTCATTCGAAATGACTTCTCCATGCATTTTATGCATTGGTAAAAGCACTATGATGAAAAGTGTGATATGTTTTCAGGTATCTCCTATACTAATAGAGCCACATGCTCACCGGTTTGCCACATGATGTAGGCCTATGGACTGAACAAGAAACCACCAAAAATTTTAACCAGTCATCGTTCTCACAACACTGAGGACCAGCCATTCGAAATGACTTCTCCATGCATTTTATGCATTGGTAAAAGCACTATGATGAAAAGTGTGATATGTTTTCAGGTATCTCCTATACTAATAGAGCCACATGCTCACCGGTTTGCCACATGATGTAGGCCTATGGACTGAACAAGAAACCACCAAAAATTTTAACCAGTCATCGTTCTCACAACACTGAGGACCAGTCATTCGAAATGACTTCTCCATGCATTTTATGCATTGGTAAAAGCACTATGATGAAAAGTGTGATATGTTTTCAGGTATCTCCTATACTAATAGAGCCACATGCTCACCGGTTTGCCACATGATGTAGGCCTATGGACTGAACAAGAAACCACCAAAAATTTTAACCAGTCATCGTTCTCACAACACTGAGGACCAGTCATTCGAAATGACTTCTCCATGCATTTTATGCATTGGTAAAAGCACTATGATGAAAAGTGTGATATGTTTTCAGGTATCTCCTATATTATTAGAGCCACATGCTCACCGGTTTGCCACATGATGTAGGCCTGTGGACTGAACAAGAAACCACCAAAAATTTTAACCAGTCATCGTTCTCACAACACTGAGGACCAGTCATTCGAAATGACTTCTCCATGCATTTTATGCATTGGTAAAAGCACTATGATGAAAAGTGTGATATGTTTTCAGGTATCTCCTATACTAATAGAGCCACATGCTCACCGGTTTGCCACATGATGTAGGCCTATGGACTGAACAAGAAACCACCAAAAATTTTAACCAGTCATCGTTCTCACAACACTGAGGACCAGTCATTCGAAATGACTTCTCCATGCATTTTATGCATTGGTAAAAGCACTATGATGAAAAGTGTGATATGTTTTCAGGTATCTCCTATACTAATATAGCCACATGCTCACCGGTTTGCCACATGATGTAGGCCTATGGACTGAACAAGAAACCACCAAAAATTTTAACCAGTCATCGTTCTCACAACACTGAGGACCAGTCATTCGAAATGACTTCTCCATGCATTTTATGCATTAGTAAAAGCACTATGATGAAAAGTGTGATATGTTTTCAGGTATCTCCTATACTAATAGAGCCACATGCTCACCGGTTTGCCACATGATGTAGGCCTATGGACTGAACAAGAAACCACCAAAAATTTTAACCAGTCATCCTTCTCACAACACTGAGGACCAGTCATTCGAAATGACTTCTCCATGCATTTTATGCATTGGTAAAAGCACTATGATGAAAAGTGTGATATGTTTTCAGGTATCTCCTATACTAATAGAGCCACATGCTCACCGGTTTGCCACATGATGTAGGCCTATGGACTGAACAAGAAACCACCAAAAATTTTAACCAGTCATCGTTCTCACAACACTGAGGACCAGTCATTCGAAATGACTTCTCCATGCATTTTATGCATTGGTAAAAGCACTATGATGAAAAGTGTGATATGTTTTCAGGTATCTCCTATACTAATAGAGCCACATGCTCACCGGTTTGCCACATGATGTAGGCCTATGGACAGAACAAGAAACCACCAAAAATTTTAACCAGTCATCGCTCTCACAACACTGAGAACCAGTCATTCGAAATGACTTCTCCATGCATTTTATGCATTGCTAAAAGCACTATGATGAAAAGTGTGATATGTTTTCAGGTATCTCCTATACTAATAGAGCCACATGCTCACCGGTTTGCCACATGATGTAGGCCTATGGACTGAACAAGAAACCACCAAAAATTTTAACCAGTCATCGTTCTCACAACACTGAGGACCAGTCATTCGAAATGACTTCTCCATGCATTTTATGCAATGGTAAAAGCACTATGATGAAAAGTGTGATATGTTTTCAGGTATCTCCTATACTAATAGAGCCACATGCTCACCGGTTTGCCACATGATGTAGGCCTATGGACTGAACAAGAAACCACCAAAAATTTTCACCAGTCATCGTTCTCACAACACTGAGGACCAGTCATTCGAAATGACTTCTCCATGCATTTTATGCATTGGTAAAAGCACTATGATGAAAAGTGTGATATGTTTTCAGGTATCTCCTATACTAATAGAGCCACATGCTCACCGGTTTGCCACATGATGTAGGCCTATGGACTGAACAAGAAACCACCAAAAATTTTAACCAGTCATCGTTCTCACAACACTGAGGACCAGCCATTCGAAATGACTTCTCCATGCATTTTATGCATTGGTAAAAGCACTATGATGAAAAGTGTGATATGTTTTCAGGTATCTCCTATACTAATAGAGCCACATGCTCACCGGTTTGCCACATGATGTAGGCCTATGGACTGAACAAGAAACCACCAAAAATTTTAACCAGTCATCGTTCTCACAACACTGAGGACCAGTCATTCGAAATGACTTCTCCATGCATTTTATGCATTGGTAAAAGCACTATGATGAAAAGTGTGATATGTTTTCAGGTATCTCCTATACTAATAGAGCCACATGCTCACCGGTTTGCCACATGATGTAGGCCTATGGACTGAACAAGAAACCACAAAAATTTTAACCAGTCATCGTTCTCACAACACTGAGGACCAGTCATTCGAAATGACTTCTCCATGCATTTTATGCATTGGTAAAACCACTATGATGAAAAGTGTGATATGTTTTCAGGTATCTCCTATACTAATAGAGCCACATGCTCACCGGTTTGCCACATGATGTAGGCCTATGGACTGAACAAGAAACCAACAAAAATTTTAACCAGTCATCGTTCTCACAACACTGAGGACCAGTCATTCGAAATGACTTCTCCATGCATTTTATGCATTAGTAAAAGCACTATGATGAAAAGTGTGATATGTTTTCAGGTATCTCCTATACTAATAGAGCCACATGCTCACCGGTTTGCCACATGATGTAGGCCTATGGACTGAACAAGAAACCACCAAAAATTTTAACCAGTCATCCTTCTCACAACACTGAGGACCAGTCATTCGAAATGACTTCTCCATGCATTTTATGCATTGGTAAAAGCACTATGATGAAAAGTGTGATATGTTTTCAGGTATCTCCTATACTAATAGAGCCACATGCTCACCGGTTTGCCACATGATGTAGGCCTATGGACTGAACAAGAAACCACCAAAAATTTTAACCAGTCATCGTTCTCACAACACTGAGGACCAGTCATTCGAAATGACTTCTCCATGCATTTTATGCATTGGTAAAAGCACTATGATGAAAAGTGTGATATGTTTTCAGGTATCTCCTATACTAATAGAGCCACATGCTCACCGGTTTGCCACATGATGTAGGCCTATGGACTGAACAAGAAACCACCAAAAATTTTAACCAGTCATCGCTCTCACAACACTGAGGACCAGTCATTCGAAATGACTTCTCCATGCATTTTATGCATTGCTAAAAGCACTATGATGAAAAGTGTGATATGTTTTCAGGTATCTCCTATACTAATAGAGCCACATGCTCACCGGTTTGCCACATGATGTAGGCCTATGGACTGAACAAGAAACCACCAAAAATTTTAACCAGTCATCGTTCTCACAACACTGAAGACCAGTCATTCGAAATCACTTCTCCATGCATTTTATGCAATGGTAAAAGCACTATGATGAAAAGTGTGATATGTTTTCAGGTATCTCCTATACTAATAGAGCCACATGCTCACCGGTTTGCCACATGATGTAGGCCTATGGACTGAACAAGAAACCACCAAAAATTTTAACCAGTCATCGTTCTCACAACACTGAGGACCAGTCATTCGAAATGACTTCTCCATGCATTTTATGCATTGGTAAAAGCACTATGATGAAAAGTGTGATATGTTTTCAGGTATCTCCTATACTAATAGAGCCACATGCTCACCGGTTTGCCACATGATGTAGGCCTATGGACTGAACAAGAAACCACCAAAAATTTTAACCAGTCATCATTCTCACAACACTGAGGACCAGCCATTCGAAATGACTTCTCCATGCATTTTATGCATTGGTAAAAGCACTATGATGAAAAGTGTGATATGTTTTCAGGTATCTCCTATACTAATAGAGCCACATGCTCACCGGTTTGCCACATGATGTAGGCCTATGGACTGAACAAGAAACCACCAAAAATTTTAACCAGTCATCGTTCTCACAACACTGAGGACCAGTCATTCGAAATGACTTCTCCATGCATTTTATGCATTGGTAAAAGCACTATGATGAAAAGTGTGATATGTTTTCAGGTATCTCCTATACTAATAGAGCCACATGCTCACCGGTTTGCCACATGATGTAGGCCTATGGACTGAACAAGAAACCACCAAAAATTTTAACCAGTCATCGTTCTCACAACACTGAGGACCAGTCATTCGAAATGACTTCTCCATGCATTTTATGCATTGGTAAAAGCACTATGATGAAAAGTGTGATATGTTTTCAGGTATCTCCTATATTATTAGAGCCACATGCTCACCGGTTTGCCACATGATGTAGGCCTGTGGACTGAACAAGAAACCACCAAAAAATTTAACCAGTCATCGTTCTCACAACACTGAGGACCAGTCATTCGAAATGACTTCTCCATGCATTTTATGCATTGGTAAAAGCACTATGATGAAAAGTGTGATATGTTTTCAGGTATCTCCTATACTAATAGAGCCACATGCTCACCGGTTTGCCACATGATGTGGGCCTATGGACTGAACAAGAAACCACCAAAAATTTTAACCAGTCATCGCTCTCACAACACTGAGGACCAGTCATTCGAAATGACTTCTCCATGCATTTTATGCATTGCTAAAAGCACTATGATGAAAAGTGTGATATGTTTTCAGGTATCTCCTATACTAATAGAGCCACATGCTCACCGGTTTGCCACATGATGTAGGCCTATGGACTGAACAAGAAACCACCAAAAATTTTAACCAGTCATCGTTCTCACAACACTGAGGACCAGTCATTCGAAATCACTTCTCCATGCATTTTATGCAATGGTAAAAGCACTATGATGAAAAGTGTGATATGTTTTCAGGTATCTCCTATACTAATAGAGCCACATGCTCACCGGTTTGCCACATGATGTAGGCCTATGGACTGAACAAGAAACCACCAAAAATTTTAACCAGTCATCGTTCTCACAACACTGAGGACCAGTCATTCGAAATGACTTCTCCATGCATTTTATGCATTGGTAAAAGCACTATGATGAAAAGTGTGATATGTTTTCAGGTATCTCCTATACTAATAGAGCCACATGCTCACCGGTTTGCCACATGATGTAGGCCTATGGACTGAACAAGAAACCACCAAAAATTTTAACCAGTCATCATTCTCACAACACTGAGGACCAGCCATTCGAAATGACTTCTCCATGCATTTTATGCATTGGTAAAAGCACTATGATGAAAAGTGTGATATGTTTTCAGGTATCTCCTATACTAATAGAGCCACATGCTCACCGGTTTGCCACATGATGTAGGCCTATGGACTGAACAAGAAACCACCAAAAATTTTAACCAGTCATCGTTCTCACAACACTGAGGACCAGTCATTCGAAATGACTTCTCCATGCATTTTATGCATTGGTAAAAGCACTATGATGAAAAGTGTGATATGTTTTCAGGTATCTCCTATACTAATAGAGCCACATGCTCACCGGTTTGCCACATGATGTAGGCCTATGGACTGAACAAGAAACCACCAAAAATTTTAACCAGTCATCGTTCTCACAACACTGAGGACCAGTCATTCGAAATGACTTCTCCATGCATTTTATGCATTGGTAAAAGCACTATGATGAAAAGTGTGATATGTTTTCAGGTATCTCCTATATTATTAGAGCCACATGCTCACCGGTTTGCCACATGATGTAGGCCTGTGGACTGAACAAGAAACCACCAAAAATTTTAACCAGTCATCGTTCTCACAACACTGAGGACCAGTCATTCGAAATGACTTCTCCATGCATTTTATGCATTGGTAAAAGCACTATGATGAAAAGTGTGATATGTTTTCAGGTATCTCCTATACTAATAGAGCCACATGCTCACCGGTTTGCCACATGATGTGGGCCTATGGACTGAACAAGAAACCACCAAAAATTTTAACCAGTCATCGTTCTCACAACACTGAGGACCAGTCATTCGAAATGACTTCTCCATGCATTTTATGCATTGGTAAAAGCACTATGATGAAAAGTGTGATATGTTTTCAGGTATCTCCTATACTAATAGAGCCACATGCTCACCGGTTTGCCACATGATGTAGGCCTATGGACTGAACAAGAAACCACCAAAAATTTTAACCAGTCATCGTTCTCACAACACTGAGGACCAGTCATTCGAAATGACTTCTCCATGCATTTTATGCATTGGTAAAAGCACTATGATGAAAAGTGTGATATGTTTTCAGGTATCTCCTATATTATTAGAGCCACATGCTCACCGGTTTGCCACATGATGTAGGCCTGTGGACTGAACAAGAAACCACCAAAAATTTTAACCAGTCATCGTTCTCACAACACTGAGGACCAGTCATTCGAAATGACTTCTCCATGCATTTTATGCATTGGTAAAAGCACTATGATGAAAAGTGTGATATGTTTTCAGGTATCTCCTATACTAATAGAGCCACATGCTCACCGGTTTGCCACATGATGTGGGCCTATGGACTGAACAAGAAACCACCAAAAATTTTAACCAGTCATCGTTCTCACAACACTGAGGACCAGTCATTCGAAATGACTTCTCCATGCATTTTATGCATTGGTAAAAGCACTATGATGAAAAGTGTGATATGTTTTCAGGTATCTCCTATACTAATAGAGCCACATGCTCACCGGTTTGCCACATGATGTAGGCCTATGGACTGAACAAGAAACCACCAAAAATTTTAACCAGTCATCGTTCTCAAAACACTGAGGACCAGTCATTCGAAATGACTTCTCCATGCATTTTATGCATTAGTAAAAGCACTATGATGAAAAGTGTGATATGTTTTCAGGTATCTCCTATACTAATAGAGCCACATGCTCACCGGTTTGCCACATGATGTAGGCCTATGGACTGAACAAGAAACCACCAAAAATTTTAACCAGTCATCCTTCTCACAACACTGAGGACCAGTCATTCGAAATGACTTCTCCATGCATTTTATGCATTGGTAAAAGCACTATGATGAAAAGTGTGATATGTTTTCAGGTATCTCCTATACTAATAGAGCCACATGCTCACCGGTTTGCCACATGATGTAGGCCTATGGACTGAACAAGAAACCACCAAAAATTTTAACCAGTCATCGTTCTCACAACACTGAGGACCAGTCATTCGAAATGACTTCTCCATGCATTTTATGCATTGGTAAAAGCACTATGATGAAAAGTGTGATATGTTTTCAGGTATCTCCTATACTAATAGAGCCACATGCTCACCGGTTTGCCACATGATGTAGGCCTATGGACTGAACAAGAAACCACCAAAAATTTTAACCAGTCATCGCTCTCACAACACTGAGGACCAGTCATTCGAAATGACTTCTCCATGCATTTTATGCATTGCTAAAAGCACTATGATGAAAAGTGTGATATGTTTTCAGGTATCTCCTATACTAATAGAGCCACATGCTCACCGGTTTGCCACATGATGTAGGCCTATGGACTGAACAAGAAACCACCAAAAATTTTAACCAGTCATCGTTCTCACAACACTGAGGACCAGTCATTCGAAATGACTTCTCCATGCATTTTATGCAATGGTAAAAGCACTATGATGAAAAGTGTGATATGTTTTCAGGTATCTCCTATACTAATAGAGCCACATGCTCACCGGTTTGCCACATGATGTAGGCCTATGGACTGAACAAGAAACCACCAAAAATTTTAACCAGTCATCGTTCTCACAACACTGAGGACCAGTCATTCGAAATGACTTCTCCATGCATTTTATGCATTGGTAAAAGCACTATGATGAAAAGTGTGATATGTTTTCAGGTATCTCCTATACTAATAGAGCCACATGCTCACCGGTTTGCCACATGATGTAGGCCTATGGACTGAACAAGAAACCACCAAAAATTTTAACCAGTCATCGTTCTCACAACACTGAGGACCAGCCATTCGAAATGACTTCTCCATGCATTTTATGCATTGGTAAAAGCACTATGATGAAAAGTGTGATATGTTTTCAGGTATCTCCTATACTAATAGAGCCACATGCTCACCGGTTTGCCACATGATGTAGGCCTATGGACTGAACAAGAAACCACCAAAAATTTTAACCAGTCATCGTTCTCACAACACTGAGGACCAGTCATTCGAAATGACTTCTCCATGCATTTTATGCATTGGTAAAAGCACTATGATGAAAAGTGTGATATGTTTTCAGGTATCTCCTATACTAATAGAGCCACATGCTCACCGGTTTGCCACATGATGTAGGCCTATGGACTGAACAAGAAACCACCAAAAATTTTAACCAGTCATCGTTCTCACAACACTGAGGACCAGTCATTCGAAATGACTTCTCCATGCATTTTATGCATTGGTAAAAGCACTATGATGAAAAGTGTGATATGTTTTCAGGTATCTCCTATATTATTAGAGCCACATGCTCACCGGTTTGCCACATGATGTAGGCCTGTGGACTGAACAAGAAACCACCAAAAATTTTAACCAGTCATCGTTCTCACAACACTGAGGACCAGTCATTCGAAATGACTTCTCCATGCATTTTATGCATTGGTAAAAGCACTATGATGAAAAGTGTGATATGTTTTCAGGTATCTCCTATACTAATAGAGCCACATGCTCACCGGTTTGCCACATGATGTGGGCCTATGGACTGAACAAGAAACCACCAAAAATTTTAACCAGTCATCGTTCTCACAACACTGAGGACCAGTCATTCGAAATGACTTCTCCATGCATTTTATGCATTGGTAAAAGCACTATGATGAAAAGTGTGATATGTTTTCAGGTATCTCCTATACTAATAGAGCCACATGCTCACCGGTTTGCCACATGATGTAGGCCTATGGACTGAACAAGAAACCACCAAAAATTTTAACCAGTCATCGTTCTCACAACACTGAGGACCAGTCATTCGAAATGACTTCTCCATGCATTTTATGCATTGGTAAAAGCACTATGATGAAAAGTGTGATATGTTTTCAGGTATCTCCTATACTAATAGAGCCACATGCTCACCGGTTTGTCACATGATGTAGGCCTATGGACTGAACAAGAAACCACCAAAAATTTTAACCAGTCATCGTTCTCACAACACTGAGGACCAGTCATTCGAAATGACTTCTCCATGCATTTTATGCATTGGTAAAAGCACTATGATGAAAAGTGTGATATGTTTTCAGGTATCTCCTATACTAATAGAGCCATATGCTCACCGGTTTGCCACATGATGTAGGCCTATGGACTGAACAAGAAACCACCAAAAATTTTAACCAGTCATCGTTCTCACAACACTGAGGATCAGTCATTCGAAATGACTTCTCCATGCATTTTATGCATTGGTAAAAGCACTATGATGAAAAGTGTGATATGTTTTCAGGTATCTCCTATACTAATAGAGCCACATGCTCACCGGTTTGCCACATGATGTAGGCCTATGGACTGAACAAGAAACCACCAAAAATTTTAACCAGTCATTGTTCTCACAACACTGAGGACCAGTCATTCGAAATGACTTCTCCATGCATTTTATGCATTGGTAAAAGCACTATGATGAAAAGTGTGATATGTTTTCAGGTATCTCCTATACTAATAGAGCCACATGCTCACTGGTTTGCCACATGATGTAGGCCTATGGACTGAACAAGAAACCACCAAAAATTTTAACCAGTCATCGTTCTCACAACACTGAGGACCAGTCATTCGAAATGACTTCTCCATGCATTTTATGCATTGGTAAAAGCACTATGATGAAAAGTGGGATATGTTTTCAGGTATCTCCTATATTATTAGAGCCACATGCTCACCGGTTTGCCACATGATGTAGGCCTGTGGACTGAACAAGAAACCACCAAAAATTTTAACCAGTCATCGTTCTCACAACACTGAGGACCAGTCATTCGAAATGACTTCTCCATGCATTTTATGCATTGGTAAAAGCACTATGATGAAAAGTGTGATATGTTTTCAGGTATCTCCTATACTAATAGAGCCACATGCTCACCGGTTTGCCACATGATGTGGGCCTATGGACTGAACAAGAAACCACCAAAAATTTTAACCAGTCATCGTTCTCACAACACTGAGGACCAGTCATTCGAAATGACTTCTCCATGCATTTTATGCATTGGTAAAAGCACTATGATGAAAAGTGTGATATGTTTTCAGGTATCTCCTATACTAATAGAGCCACATGCTCACCGGTTTGCCACATGATGTAGGCCTATGGACTGAACAAGAAACCACCAAAAATTTTAACCAGTCATCGTTCTCACAACACTGAGGACCAGTCATTCGAAATGACTTCTCCATGCATTTTATGCATTGGTAAAAGCACTATGATGAAAAGTGTGATATGTTTTCAGGTATCTCCTATACTAATAGAGCCACATGCTCACCGGTTTGTCACATGATGTAGGCCTATGGACTGAACAAGAAACCACCAAAAATTTTAACCAGTCATCGTTCTCACAACACTGAGGACCAGTCATTCGAAATGACTTCTCCATGCATTTTATGCATTGGTAAAAGCACTATGATGAAAAGTGTGATATGTTTTCAGGTATCTCCTATACTAATAGAGCCATATGCTCACCGGTTTGCCACATGATGTAGGCCTATGGACTGAACAAGAAACCACCAAAAATTTTAACCAGTCATCGTTCTCACAACACTGAGGATCAGTCATTCGAAATGACTTCTCCATGCATTTTATGCATTGGTAAAAGCACTATGATGAAAAGTGTGATATGTTTTCAGGTATCTCCTATACTAATAGAGCCACATGCTCACCGGTTTGCCACATGATGTAGGCCTATGGACTGAACAAGAAACCACCAAAAATTTTAACCAGTCATTGTTCTCACAACACTGAGGACCAGTCATTCGAAATGACTTCTCCATGCATTTTATGCATTGGTAAAAGCACTATGATGAAAAGTGTGATATGTTTTCAGGTATCTCCTATACTAATAGAGCCACATGCTCACTGGTTTGCCACATGATGTAGGCCTATGGACTGAACAAGAAACCACCAAAAATTTTAACCAGTCATCGTTCTCACAACACTGAGGACCAGTCATTCGAAATGACTTCTCCATGCATTTTATGCATTGGTAAAAGCACTATGATGAAAAGTGGGATATGTTTTCAGGTATCTCCTATACTAATAGAGCCACATGCTCACCGGTTTGTCACATGATGTAGGCCTATGGACTGAACAAGAAACCACCAAAAATTTTAACCAGTCATCGTTCTCACAACACTGAGGACCAGTCATTCGAAATGACTTCTCCATGCATTTTATGCATTGGTAAAAGCACTATGATGAAAAGTGTAATATGTTTTCAGGTATCTCCTATACTAATAGAGCCATATGCTCACCGGTTTGCCACATGATGTAGGCCTATGGACTGAACAAGAAACCACCAAAAATTTTAACCAGTCATCGTTCTCACAACACTGAGGACCAGTCATTCGAAATGACTTCTCCATGCATTTTATGCATTGGTAAAAGCACTATGATGAAAAGTGTGATATGTTTTCAGGTATCTCCTATACTAATAGAGCCACATGCTCACCGGTTTGCCACATGATGTAGGCCTATGGACTGAACAAGAAACCACCAAAAATTTTAACCAGTCATTGTTCTCACAACACTGAGGACCAGTCATTCGAAATGACTTCTCCATGCATTTTATGCATTGGTAAAAGCACTATGATGAAAAGTGTGATATGTTTTCAGGTATCTCCTATACTAATAGAGCCACATGCTCACCGGTTTGCCACATGATGTAGGCCTATGGACTGAACAAGAAACCACCAAAAATTTTAACCAGTCATCGTTCTCACAACACTGAGGACCAGTCATTCGAAATGACTTCTCCATGCATTTTATGCATTGGTAAAAGCACTATGATGAAAAGTGTGATATGTTTTCAGGTATCTCCTATACTAATAGAGCCACATGCTCACCGGTTTGCCACATGATGTAGGCCTATGGACTGAACAAGAAACCACCAAAAATTTTAACCAGTCATCGTTCTCACAACACTGAGGACCAGTCATTCGAAATGACTTCTCCATGCATTTTATGCATTGGTAAAAGCACTATGATGAAAAGTGTGATATGTTTTCAGGTATCTCCTATACTAATAGAGCCACATGCTCACCGGTTTGCCACATGATGTAGGCCTATGGACTGAACAAGAAACCACCAAAAATTTTAACCAGTCATCGTTCTCACAACACTGAGGACCAGTCATTCGAAATGACTTCTCCATGCATTTTATGCATTGGTAAAAGCACTATGATGAAAAGTGTGATATGTTTTCAGGTATCTCCTATACTAATAGAGCCACATGCTCACCGGTTTGCCACATGATGTAGGCCTATGGACTGAACAAGAAACCACCCAAAATTTTAACCAGTCATCGTTCTCACAACACTGAGGACCAGTCATTCGAAATGACTTCTCCATGCATTTTATGCATTGGTAAAAGCACTATGATGAAAAGTGTGATATGTTTTCAGGTATCTCCTTTACTAATAGAGCCACATCCTCACCGGTTTGCCACATGATGTAGGCCTATGGACTGAACAAGAAACCACCAAAAATTTTAACCAGTCATCGTTCTCACAACACTGAGGACCAGTCATTCGAAATGACTTCTCCATGCATTTTATGCATTGGTAAAAGCACTATGATGAAAAGTGTGATATGTTTTCAGGTATCTCCTATACTAATAGAGCCACATGCTCACCGGTTTGCCACATGATGTAGGCCTATGGACTGAACAAGAAACCACCAAAAATTTTAACCAGTCGTCGTTCTCACAACACTGAGGACCAGTCATTCGAAATGACTTCTCCATGCATTTTATGCATTGGTAAAAGCACTATGATGAAAAGTGTGATATGTTTTCAGGTATCTCCTATACTAATAGAGCCACATGCTCACCGGTTTGCCACATGATGTAGGCCTATGGACTGAACAAGAAACCACCAAAAATTTTAACCAGTCATCGTTCTCACAACACTGAGGACCAGTCATTCGAAATGACTTCTCCATGCATTTTATGCATTGGTAAAAGCACTATGATGAAAAGTGTGATATGTTTTCAGGTATCTCCTATACTAATAGAGCCACATGCTCACCGGTTTGCCACATGATGTAGGCCTATGGACTGAACAAGAAACCACCAAAAATTTTAACCAGTCATCGTTCTCAAAACACTGAGGACTAGTCATTCGAAATGACTTCTCCATGCATTTTATGCATTGGTAAAAGCACTATGATGAAAAGTGTGATATGTTTTCAGGTATCTCCTATACTAATAGAGCCACATGCTCACCGGTTTGCCACATGATGTGGGCCTGTGGACTGAACAAGAAACCACCAAAAATTTTAACCAGTCATCGTTCTCACAACACTGAGGACCAGTCATTCGAAATGACTTCTCCATGCATTTTATGCATTGGTAAAAGCACTATGATGAAAAGTGTGATATGTTTTCAGGTATCTCCTATACTAATAGAGCCACATGCTCACCGGTTTGCCACATGATGTAGGCCTATGGACTGAACAAGAAACCACCAAAAATTTTAACCAGTCATCGTTCTCACAACACTGAGGACCAGTCATTCGAAATGACTTCTCCATGCATTTTATGCATTGGTAAAAGCACTATGATGAAAAGTGTGATATGTTTTCAGGTATCTCCTATACTAATAGAGCCACATGCTCACCGGTTTGCCACATGATGTAGGCCTATGGACTGAACAAGAAACCACCAAAAATTTTAACCAGTCATCGTTCTCACAACACTGAGGACCAGTCATTCGAAATGACTTCTCCATGCATTTTATGCATTGGTAAAAGCACTATGATGAAAAGTGTGAT
>NW_027194304.1:0-83194 GCF_032444005.1 Ranitomeya imitator
GGTGGTTTCTTGTTCAGTCCATAGGCCTACATCATGTGGCAAACCGGTGAGCATGTGGCTCTATTAGTATAGGAGATACCTGAAAACATATCACACTTTTCATCATAGTGCTTTTACCAATGCATAAAATGCATGGAGAAGTCATTTCGAATGACTGGTCCTCAGTGTTGTGAGAACGATGACTGGTTAAAATTTTTGGTGGTTTCTTGTTCAGTCCATAGGCCTACATCATGTGGCAAACCGGTGAGCATGTGGCTCTATTAGTATAGGAGATACCTGAAAACATATCACACTTTTCATCATAGTGCTTTTACCAATGCATAAAATGCATGGAGAAGTCATTTCGAATGACTGGTCCTCAGTGTTGTGAGAACGATGACTGGTTAAAATTTTTGGTGGTTTCTTGTTCAGTCCATAGGCCTACATCATGTGGCAAACCGGTGAGCATGTGGCTCTATTAGTATAGGAGATACCTGAAAACATATCACACTTTTCATCATAGTGCTTTTACCAATGCATAAAATGCATGGAGAAGTCATTTCGAATGACTGGTCCTCAGTGTTGTGAGAACGATGACTGGTTAAAATTTTTGGTGGTTTCTTGTTCAGTCCATAGGCCTACATCATGTGGCAAACCGGTGAGCATGTGGCTCTATTAGTATAGGAGATACCTGAAAACATATCACACTTTTCATCATAGTGCTTTTACCAATGCATAAAATGCATGGAGAAGTCATTTCGAATGACTGGTCCTCAGTGTTGTGAGAACGATGACTGGTTAAAATTTTTGGTGGTTTCAGAGGCGTGGCCTAGGCAGCAATGGTGTAGGTTGTGCTGCCAGAGAGCTCTGAGGAGGCATCCTCTAAATCGGCACACATCTACAATCTAAATCGTTTTTTCTCACCTTTGGGCAGTGGATACTGACTCCCAAGACTATCGGGGTCATTTGGAGACCTTTATTGTCAAAATCGGACACTATTTGAAGACTTTGAAGGCTTTGGGCCTAGCCGCATGTCTGAGGCCATGTCTTTGGCCTGACCACAAAGCCTCCCGGTAAGCCCTTATTGCTGGGCAAAGAAGATCTGCACACAAGAGGGCCCCCCTGCTGGACCCCCCGGCTCAAATCCCACAGGTGCTGTGAAAACGAATCCCCCCCTCGCCCGGACCCATCCACTGCGGCTCCGCAGGTCGGGCCCAACATCAGTCCGAAGGGCTCCCCTCCTCCCCCTTGCAGGGCGGGCGAGCAGGGGGCAGAACACACAGCTTCACACACCGCCGGAGCCTGAGATCAGCAGCGAGTGCTGGCGCGGTCTGACTGAAGCAGTCAGAGCCGCCCCAGCACCAACACACAGCGGCCGCCGAGAAGCATTTACCCGGAGAGGGTGAGCGCTGCGGTGCGCTCTCCTCTCCCCCTCTGCAGCCCCAAGCCTCAGTCCCGCAGGAGCTGCGGGCTGAGTGAAGTAGCAGAGGACGCTGCAGCATCTATTCCCCGCGGCCGCCGGGACCCGGGGAGGAGGGCGCGGGTGTGCGCTCCCCTCCTCCACCTCTCCCTGACGACAAGGCGGGTGCCAAGCAGCTCGCAAAGAGCCCTTCAGCCGCGCTGTGCCAGGCGCGCTGGAGAGACTGAAGACCTCCAGCGGTCCTCCCCACTCCGGAGCGCTGCAGAAGCGCGAACACAGCAGCGGATCCACGCTCAGCATCGGGTAAGGTGACCGCGTCCTGGCGATTCACCCTCCCCCTCAGTCCCGGCCCCAGCACTCGGAACTTATCATCAGCAGTGTCGCTGCAGCCTGAGTCTGCAGCACAGCAGCGCCGCACCAGCGGCTGTTTTACCGGGCTCCCCCACTCACTTCCCGGGCACAGCACTCGGCAGGATTAACCCCTGCATAGCTGCAGCAAGAGCCTGCAGCACAGCAGCGCCGCACCTGCGGCTGATTTACTGTGCTCCCCCTCTCACTTCCCGGGCACAGCACTCAGAGACCTTAACCCTTGTGCGGCTGCAGTATTGACCCTGCAAACTTCAACGCCCACTTGCAGCTGATATCCCGGGCGCCCCCCCCCCCCCCACGCATATATTCACATCGCTGTGCACGCCGTTCGGACGGCCCCCCCCCCCCTCTCTCCCCCCCTCTGCAAAACATAAGGGCTCCCTGGAGGGAACCCCTGAGCCACATTAAGCCGCACCAGACAACTGAGCGGCGGCTCCCACACCGGTAAAGCCGGTAACTAACTCCTTCATCGCTGATGTTCACTTAAGCAGTCTTTACTGAGTCTGACATTTACTGCTAACCTCTAACTGTGTTGAGGAGTGATTAACCACCTGTGAACTCAACCCCACACAGCTAAATTCCTGGGATTCCCACAGCTCCCAGATACAAGCTCTTAGGGAAAGCTGCTCAGCAACTCCTGTTTGTACAACCAAGCACCCTGCATTTTACCCTTTCCCTCCTGGAATCTATGAGGATTTCTGGAGTGGGAGTTAGTGAACAAGAAGAAACAAGAATTCACAGTTAATATATTGTTTTGTATTTGTTTTGCCCAGCGCTGGATTATATGTGACGTTCTGTTATTTCTTATAGTCTAACATAGTACCAGACAGAGCTCGCTCGGCTCTGCTACATCTCTAGAAAAATCTGACTTCTCTGAGACAGGGATCAAGGGGCCCACATCTGACTCACTGGCCCATACCCTCAGCAAACACTGCTATATATTGATAATTCCTGTCCCACTTTCACTCAGTTTCACACAGTTTAACTCATTGCTCACCGGCCGTTCAGCACTCTCTGCTACATTTGAGTGTTTAGCTTACCATATCTTCTTTATACTACTTAAAGGTTAAAGGAGCGCATAACTGTGTATATAATCTCCTGTATAGACTCAGGGAGTGGGCTCAGTGAGAGTTCCTAGTGATAATATTTCCTTACTGCACATTTGTTGCATCGGTGGGCTGATTTGGCCCAGAGAGTGGCTGTGAAATACTTGCGTGTGTTTGTGATATTGCTGCGCATTGGATTCGGCCAGTCACACAGTCCTAACACCAAATTTCTCTAATAATCAGTTTACTACTCAGTAACAATGAGCCGCTCAAATGCCAAAAACTACATCTCAAAGCTCCCCCAGCCCAACTCTCAAAAATCCAATAAACCATACTCATCAGGTCGCAATCCCTCCCTAGATCTGGTAAATGTTATAAGCCCAGTTAAGGCCAGATCTAGATCTAGGTCCCCAAGGACCCCTCTTAACAGTCCAGGTGACAAATCAGTACAACGTAACAAGTCCCAAAACAAACCTTCACAACACCACAACAAGGACACAGAAATGGATACGTCCATTTCAAAAAAAAGGCCAGGTCCAGTTGAGTGGGGGGATGAGAGAAAAGTTGCTTCCGATTACTCGGGCTACGACTCGGAAGATTTTTCTCCGAACGCAAGCCCAGTGAGAAGAAGAACAAAAAATGCACAAACTGGCTTAGAGGACTCTACTTCACATTTCCTGAGCATGATGGATGCTCATATGAAAGTAATAACCAAACAAATCAGAGAGGAAATGCACCTCAATTTTGAAAAACACTCTAGCCAGATACATAAATCAATGGAGATGTTCACTGAAAAATTAGGAAAACAGGAGGAAAAAATTAAGGGGTTGGAGAAAACTGTGGCCAGGCATACAGCCGAAAATAAAGATCTCAGGTCAGAAGTAAACCGACTCAGATTAAAAATGGCTGACCTGGAGGACAGAAGCAGACGTAATAACGTAAAAATTCGCGGCATCCCCGAAAACGTCACCCCAGATAAACTCCTCAACTTCGCCCAATCCTTGATTAAAAAAGTTATCCCATCCATTTCACCCCAAGAGCTCACAATAGACAGGATCCATAGACTGCCCAAGCCCTCAAGCGTTGCTGCAGACCTTCCTAGAGACACAATTCTTAGGATTCACTTTTTCCACATAAAAGAACAGCTTCAAAACTTTATCAAAGTGGAGAAAAAGTTCCCTGAGCCCTTTGAGAACTTAAAACTATTCGCGGATCTATCCAGAGAGACTCTGGAGGGTAGGAGAGCCTTTAAGAAAGTGACAAATTCTCTGAAAGACATGGGAATCTCATATAAATGGGGGTTCCCGCTGAAGCTTCTGGTACAATACAAAAGTAAAACTATCCCCATCAGTACTCCTGAAGACGGAGAAAGATTCATCTCTTCTATCACTTAGTTTAGTGTAAGTGTTATCTTTCCCTGAGTAATCTATACGATATGACCTTAACCTGCTGCCTATAAATAATTCCTTGTAGGGGGTTTCAAGGTCCAAGATGTTACCAATGTTATAATGTTCATAATGTTTATAGTGTTCATAATGTTTATATTAAAATTTTGTATTCCTTTGTCCACTTTTTCTATAACTCGGAGGATGCCTCAAGTTCCATCCAGAGCTCTTTCACGAACTTTCCCCCGAGCAGCGAAGAACCCACTGGAGGGTTTCTTCGGAGAGGACAAGTCAAGTTTTCAAGTGTGTGTTGTTTTACTTTGTATCTTGATCTTACTGCACACTAAAAGTAATTTTTTAGTGTATTTCTGTTATATAAGTCCTAAATTTACTTACAGGTATCCACAGGTGAATAACTTCTTCATATCCCTCCACCCTTAATCAAACATGTCTCTTAAGATAATGACATATAATGTTAGGGGTCTTAACATCCCAAGAAAGAGGTCCTCTATCAAAAATGAACTGGTTAGATCAAAGTCCGATATCATGTGCATACAAGAAACCAAATTTAGAGCCAACGATCACCCAAAATTTACAGATAGAAAGTTCTCACAGGTTTTCGAATCTTGTGGCAGCAAAAAGAAAGCCGGTGTTATGACCATAATTAGTCACAATGTATCATTTGAACTCATCAAGGAATGTAAGGACTCAAAAGGTAATTTTCATATCCTAATCGGTAACATCAATAACCATCCTTTCACTATTGTCAACATATACGTCCCGAACAAAGGCCAAATTAGATTTCTGGATAGGCTCATGAGAAAGGTGTTGGAAATAAAGAAGGGTGACTTAGTAGTGGTGGGAGATTTCAACGCGGTTCCTGATGGCCACCTCGACTCCTCATCCCAAAACAGGCATAAATATTTGACCCTAAACAAATGGCTCCACCAAAATGAAATGTATGACATTTTCAGATGTCTCAACACCACCTCTATTGAGTACACTCACTTTTCTGACGTGCATCATTCCGCCTCTAGAATCGACCTGATAATCTCCAACATTTTTTCACTACCAAAATTTAGAAAAATCTCAATCCTTCCTAAAACAATCTCAGACCACTCCCCTGTCACTGCAGAACTAACTTACGGTCCAGCATCCAAATCTCACATTTCATGGAGGTGCAACTCTTCTATTCTTTGTAATCCAGTCCATAAAAACGCAATAACCCAGACTATCAAAAATTACTTTAGAGAGAATAATTCAGATTCAATTGACCCATTCACCCTCTGGAACGCCCATAAGGCTGTGGTCAGAGGGGCCTTAATCCAAATTTCCGCTAGGGAAAAAAAGCAAAATAGGGCCAAAATAAAAGAGTTACAGTCAAAAATAAAAATCAAGGAAACAGAACTTGCTAACTCAACCATCCACTCTCCCAGTCAACATACTGAACTGATGTCCCTTAGGCAGGAGTTGAGGACCATAATCTTCTCCTTTTATGACGCGTCAATTGGGTCTTTAAAATTCAAACAATTTACCTCCCTAAACAAGCCTAACAGGTTCATGCTAAACAGATTGAAGAAGCAAAGGATCCAAAATAGGATCATAAAAATAGTACCCCCAGGTGGTCGCATGCTTACGCACCCGCAGGACATAGTGGAGGCGTTTGCTGCCTTTTATTCTGATTTATACAATCTCAACTCGAACCCCCAACTAGTACAACCATTGGACACTGATATTAAAAAATTCTTGTCAAATCTTAATCTACCTAGACTAACGCCGGAAAACATAGATGTACTCACCGCCCCGTTCTCCCCTGAAGAAATTTCCGAAAACATTAAAAAATTAAAATCTCTGAAAGCCCCAGGGCCGGACGGCTTCACCAACGAGTATTTCAAATCTTTCAGTGAGATCCTAGCCCCACACATGTCTAAAATCTTTAATTCTGCTGCAACTCTTGGCAAGTTCCCAAAAGAAATGTTGGAGGCCTCAATCATCTTAATCCCCAAAGCCAAAGGCGACCCAGTCCATCTTCCAAACTATAGGCCAATATCCTTAGTCAATTCAGACATCAAACTATATTCCAAAATCATTGCAAATAGAATCAATAATTTCCTTCCGAATTTAATAGTTAACGATCAGATAGGGTTTGTCAGGGGCAGACAATCGAGCGATGGAACTAGAAGAATTATAAACCTGATGAAGCTTATCAATTCAAAAAAAATCCCCTCAATTTTTGCCTCACTGGACGCAGAAAAGGCGTTTGACCGTTTGAACTGGTCATACTTAAAACTCACTCTACAACAATTCGGTTTTAACCCAAATTCTATCTCTGCAATCATGGCTCTGTACTCGGGTCCCACCGCCAGGGTTTTTTCCAATAATCACCTTTCATCTCCTTTTTTAATTACAAACGGTACACGTCAGGGTTGCCCCCTGTCCCCTTTGCTGTTCGCTTTGGCGATGGAGCCTCTGGCTCAGTCAATAAGAAAAGATAATAGCATAACCGGCATCCAAACAAAAAATAGAGAATTCAAAATCGGCCTCTTCGCCGACGATGTCATCCTGACCCTGACGAACCCTATAGTTTCTGTTCCTGCTACCCAAAAATTATTAGATACCTTCTCCCAGCTCTCATACTTCAAAATCAATAAAACCAAATCCCAAATTATGCAATTTAACCTCGACCCCACTCAAATCAAAGAATTATCAAAAGCAACCTCGTGGAGCTGGGCAACTAGCGATTTCACCTATCTGGGGATAAAAATCACAAAAAATATAGATTCTCTCGTCCCTACCAACCTTGACATCTTAATCAAAACTATCTCATCTGATCTGAACCACTTTGCAGGGAGAGATCTCTCATGGTGGGGAAAGAACTTATCAGTAAAAACATTTATAATCCCTAAAATTCTATATATATTTAGGTCCATCCCTGTTCCTATCTCAACCTCTTACTTATCTAACATCCAAACTCTGATCAACAAGTTCTTATGGAACAAGAAAAAAGCTAGAGTAGCTATTAGTACTCTCTACAGAAATAAAGCGTCAGGGGGAATGGGCCTTCCCAACATTTTGGCTCATTACCACACAAACCTGATTAAACAAAGTTGCTCCTGGTGGTCTAAATCAGAACTCCCAGCCTGGCTGGAGATCGAATCATCTTTGAACCTGGATAGAGCCCCTAGAAAATTGATCCTAAACCAGCTCATGAATATAAAAAATTCTAGTAATAAATCCCACCCAATTTTTATTGCAATAAGTAATGCATGGTCCAAATTAGCTAGGCCCAAAAGAGGAACTGAAAGATTCGAGTCTCTGAAAAATCTGGCTATCTCTTATATATTTGAGTTGCATAACAAAATGGTCAACCCCAAATGGTCCGACTACAAAATCACAAAACTTTCCCATATATTTGACGGAGAAAATTTTATCCCTTTTAATTCTCTCAAAAACACTTACAATGTCCCCTCTGCTATGTTTTTTGAGTACATGATCCTCAAGGATCAATGTCAGAAATTCGTATCAAAAAAGCCTAGCTTCTCTGAAGCGGCTATAAATCTGATTTGTAACCCTGACCACAATATTTTCTGGAGCTACAGATATATCTATAGCTGGTTCAACCATGATTCAGACTTCGCGAAATCCCCTTCCATGCTTAAATGGGAGCAAGATCTCCAGACAATAATTGACCCAGATGAATGGGAAAGCGCGTTGG
Source organism: Ranitomeya imitator (assembly GCF_032444005.1). Classification (NCBI taxonomy): domain Eukaryota; kingdom Metazoa; phylum Chordata; class Amphibia; order Anura; family Dendrobatidae; genus Ranitomeya; species Ranitomeya imitator. The sequence continues at coordinate 7,915 of NW_027194304.1, forward strand.
CCCACTCATACTCAGCTTCCATTTCTATGTCATTACAAGAGTCCTATTTCAAACTAGTCACACGCTGGTACCTCACCCCAGCAAGACTGTCTATGATAGGGGGTCATACCTCCCCAGATTGTTGGAGGGCGTGCGGACACAGGGGCAATCTGCTCCATATCTTCTGGAGCTGTCCCAAAATTAAATCTCTTTGGTCTAAAATCTCTGGCTTGATTGGAGTACTTCTGAATAAAAACTTCATCCTGACTCCTCAGATGGCATTGCTCTCTGTGGGATTAAGCGACACACACTTTCCTCTCAAAGCGTTGGTCATTAATATTCTCTTGATCACCAAAAATGCCATCGCATACAATTGGAAAAAGCCTAAACCTCCATCATTCCAAGAGATCAAGGATCGTATTGACCTCCATAGAACATACGAGCAAAAATTCGCCCTAAATAATGACAGCCTCAAAAAATGCTCGAAAAAATGGGCTCGTTGGGAAGAAGTCTTCCCGTAGCAATTATCAGTTGAAATTGGCACAAAGCGAACCGGACTTTGATCTAAAGTGTCTGCAATTCAGGACTGCTCCGTGAGTCTACCCCTCTTTCGTGAGCAAATGTATTATAAATATAATTATAATTATTCACCTTCCAAATGCTGTTTTATCATTTAACAAATTTGGTTACCTGTTGTCGCTTACTTCAAGTGTCTTCTCTCCCCCTTCTGTCTTCCCACGTTCTCCCCCCCCTTCCTTCCAGCCCCCCCCTCCACTCCCCCCTTCCCTCTCCCCGCATCCCCACTTTTCCCTTTTCCATTCCTGCCCAGTTAATTGTTAAAATCCAATAAAGATTATTTGGAAAAAAAAAAATTTTTGGTGGTTTCTTGTTCAGTCCATAGGCCTACATCATGTGGCAAACCGGTGAGCATGTGGCTCTATTAGTATAGGAGATACCTGAAAACATATCACACTTTTCATCATAGTGCTTTTACCAATGCATAAAATGCATGGAGAAGTCATTTCGAATGAATGGTCCTCAGTGTTGTGAGAACGATGACTGGTTAAAATTTTTGGTGGTTTCTTGTTCAGTCCATAGGCCTACATCATGTGGCAAACTGGTGAGCATGTGGCTCTATTAGTATAGGAGATACCTGAAAACATATCACACTTTTCATCATAGTGCTTTTACCAATGCATAAAATGCATGGAGAAGTCATTTCGAATGACTGGTCCTCAGTGTTGTGAGAACGATGACTGGTTAAAATTTTTGGTGGTTTCTTGTTCAGTCCATAGGCCTACATCATGTGGCAAACCGGTGAGCATGTGGCTCTATTAGTATAGGAGATACCTGAAAACATATCACACTTTTTATCATAGTGCTTTTACCAATGCATAAAATGCATGGAGAAGTCATTTCGAATGACTGGTCCTCAGTGTTGTGAGAACGATGACTGGTTAAAATTTTTGGTGGTTTCTTGTTCAGTCCATAGGCCTACATCATGTGGCAAACCGGTGAGCATGTGGCTCTATTAGTATAGGAGATACCTGAAAACATATCACACTTTTCATCATAGTGCTTTTACCAATGCATAAAATGCATGGAGAAGTCATTTCGAATGACTGGTCCTCAGTGTTGTGAGAACGATGACTGGTTAAAATTTTTGGTGGTTTCTTGTTCAGTCCATAGGCCTACATCATGTGGCAAACCGGTGAGCATGTGGCTCTATTAGTATAGGAGATACCTGAAAACATATCACACTTTTCATCATAGTGCTTTTACCAATGCATAAAATGCATGGAGAAGTCATTTCGAATGACTGGTCCTCAGTGTTGTGAGAACGATGACTGGTTAAAATTTTTGGTGGTTTCTTGTTCAGTCCATAGGCCTACATCATGTGGCAAACCGGTGAGCATGTGGCTCTATTAGTATAGGAGATACCTGAAAACATATCACACTTTTCATCATAGTGCTTTTACCAATGCATAAAATGCATGGAGAAGTCATTTCGAATGACTGGTCCTCAGTGTTGTGAGAACGATGACTGGTTAAAATTTTTGGTGGTTTCTTGTTCAGTCCATAGGCCTACATCATGTGGCAATCCGGTGAGCATGTGGCTCTATTAGTATAGGAGATACCTGAAAACATATCACACTTTTCATCATAGTGCTTTTACCAATGCATAAAATGCATGGAGAAGTCATTTCGAATGACTGGTCCTCAGTGTTGTGAGAACGATGACTGGTTAAAATTTTTGGTGGTTTCTTGTTCAGTCCATAGGCCTACATCATGTGGCAAACCGGTGAGCATGTGGCTCTATTAGTATAGGAGATACCTGAAAACATATCACACTTTTCATCATAGTGCTTTTACCAATGCATAAAATGCATGGAGAAGTCATTTCGAATGACTGGTCCTCAGTGTTGTGAGAACGATGACTGGTTAAAATTTTTGGTGGTTTCTTGTTCAGTCCATAGGCCTACATCATGTGGCAAACCGGTGAGCATGTGGCTCTATTAGTATAGGAGATACCTGAAAACATATCACACTTTTCATCATAGTGCTTTTACCAATGCATAAAATGCATGGAGAAGTCATTTCGAATGACTGGTCCTCAGTGTTGTGAGAACGATGACTGGTTAAAATTTTTATTGGTTTCTTGTTCAGTCCATAGGCCTACATCATGTGGCAAACCGGTGAGCATGTGGCTCTATTAGTATAGGAGATACCTGAAAACATATCACACTTTTCATCATAGTGCTTTTACCAATGCATAAAATGCATGGAGAAGTCATTTCGAATGACTGGTCCTCAGTGTTGTGAGAACGATGACTGGTTAAAATTTTTGCTGGTTTCTTGTTCAGTCCATAGGCCTACATCATGTGGCAAACCGGTGAGCATGTGGCTCTATTAGTATAGGAGATACCTGAAAACATATCACACTTTTCATCATAGTGCTTTTACCAATGCATAAAATGCATGGAGAAGTCATTTCGAATGACTGGTCCTCAGTGTTTGTGAGAACGATGACTGGTTAAAATTTTTGGTGGTTTCTTGTTCAGTCCATAGGCCTACATCATGTGGCAATCCGGTGAGCATGTGGCTCTATTAGTATAGGAGATACCTGAAAACATATCACACTTTTCATCATAGTGCTTTTACCAATGCATAAAATGCATGGAGAAGTCATTTCGAATGACTGGTCCTCAGTGTTGTGAGAACGATGACTGGTTAAAATTTTTGGTGGTTTCTTGTTCAGTCCATAGGCCTACATCATGTGGCAATCCGGTGAGCATGTGGCTCTATTAGTATAGGAGATACCTGAAAACATATCACACTTTTCATCATAGTGCTTTTACCAATGCATAAAATGCATGGAGAAGTCATTTCGAATGACTGGTCCTCAGTGTTGTGAGAACGATGACTGGTTAAAATTTTTGGTGGTTTCTTGTTCAGTCCATAGGCCTACATCATGTGGCAAACCGGTGAGCATGTGGCTCTATTAGTATAGGAGATACCTGAAAACATATCACACTTTTCATCATAGTGCTTTTACCAATGCATAAAATGCATGGAGAAGTCATTTCGAATGACTGGTCCTCAGTGTTGTGAGAACGATGACTGGTTAAAATTTTTGGTGGTTTCTTGTTCAGTCCATAGGCCTACATCATGTGGCAAACCGGTGAGCATGTGGCTCTATTAGTATAGGAGATACCTGAAAACATATCACACTTTTCATCATAGTGCTTTTACCAATGCATAAAATGCATGGAGAAGTCATTTCGAATGACTGGTCCTCAGTGTTGTGAGAACGATGACTGGTTAAAATTTTTGGTGGTTTCTTGTTCAGTCTATAGGCCTACATCATGTGGCAAACCGGTGAGCATGTGGCTCTAATAGTATAGGAGATACCTGAAAACATATCACACTTTTCATCATAGTGCTTTTACCAATGCATAAAATGCATGGAGAAGTCATTTCGAATGACTGGTCCTCAGTGTTGTGAGAACGATGACTGGTTAAAATTTTTGGTGGTTTCTTGTTCAGTCCATAGGCCTACATCATGTGGCAATCCGGTGAGCATGTGGCTCTATTAGTATAGGAGATACCTGAAAACATATCACACTTTTCATCATAGTGCTTTTACCAATGCCTAAAATGCATGGAGAAGTCATTTCGAATGACTGGTCCTCAGTGTTGTGAGAACGATGACTGGTTAAAATTTTTGGTGGTTTCTTGTTCAGTCCATAGGCCTACATCATGTGGCAAACCGGTGAGCATGTGGCTCTATTAGTATAGGAGATACCTGAAAACATATCACACTTTTCATCATAGTGCTTTTACCAATGCACAAAATGCATGGAGAAGTCATTTCGAATGACTGGTCCTCAGTGTTGTGAGAACGATGACTGGTTAAAATTTTTGGTGGTTTCTTGTTCAGTCCATAGGCCTACATCATGTGGCAATCCAGTGAGCATGTGGCTCTATTAGTATAGGAGATACCTGAAAACATATCACACTTTTCATCATAGTGCTTTTACCAATGCATAAAATGCATGGAGAAGTCATTTCGAATGACTGGTCCTCAGTGTTGTGAGAACGATGACTGGTTAAAATTTTTGGTGGTTTCTTGTTCAGTCCATAGGCCTACATCATGTGGCAAACCGGTGAGCATGTGGCTCTATTAGTATAGGAGATACCTAAAAACATATCACACTTTTCATCATAGTGCTTTTACCAATGCATAAAATGCATGGAGAAGTCATTTCGAATGACTGGTCCTCAGTGTTGTGAGAACGATGACTGGTTAAAATTTTTGGTGGTTTCTTGTTCAGTCCATAGGCCTACATCATGTGGCAAAACGGTAAGCATGTGGCTCTATTAGTATAGGAGATACCTGAAAACATATCACACTTTTCATCATAGTGCTTTTACCAATGCATAAAATGCATGGAGAAGTCATTTCGAATGACTGGTCCTCAGTGTTGTGAGAACGATGACTGGTTAAAATTTTTGGTGGTTTCTTGTTCAGTCCATAGGCCTACATCATGTGGCAAACCGGTGAGCATGTGGCTCTATTAGTATAGGAGATACCTGAAAACATATCACACTTTTCATCATAGTGCTTTTACCAATGCATAAAATGCATGGAGAAGTCATTTCGAATGACTGGTCCTCAGTGTTGTGAGAACGATGACTGGTTAAAATTTTTGGTGGTTTCTTGTTCAGTCCATAGGCCTACATCATGTGGCAAACCGGTGAGCATGTGGCTCTATTAGTATAGGAGATACCTGAAAACATATCACACTTTTCATCATAGTGCTTTTACCAATGCATAAAATGCATAGAGAAGTCATTTCGAATGACTGGTCCTCAGTGTTGTGAGAACGATGACTGGTTAAAATTTTTGGTGGTTTCTTGTTCAGTCTATAGGCCTACATCATGTGGCAAACCGGTGAGCATGTGGCTCTATTAGTATAGGAGATACCTGAAAACATATCACACTTTTCATCATAGTGCTTTTACCAATGCATAAAATGCATGGAGAAGTCATTTCGAATGACTGGTCCTCAGTGTTGTGAGAACGATGACTGGTTAAAATTTTTGGTGGTTTCTTGTTCAGTCCATAGGCCTACATCATGTGGCAAACCGGTGAGCATGTGGCTCTATTAGTATAGGAGATACCTGAAAACATATCACACTTTTCATCATAGTGCTTTTACCAATGCATAAAATGCATGGAGAAGTCATTTCGAATGACTGGTCCTCAGTGTTGTGAGAACGATGACTGGTTAAAATTTTTGGTGGTTTCTTGTTCAGTCCATAGGCCTACATCATGTGGCAAACCGGTGAGCATGTGGCTCTATTAGTATAGGAGATACCTGAAAACATATCACACTTTTCATCATAGTGCTTTTACCAATGCATAAAATGCATGGAGAAGTCATTTCGAATGACTGGTCCTCAGTGTTGTGAGAACGATGACTGGTTAAAATTTTTGGTGGTTTCTTATTCAGTCCATAGGCCTACATCATGTGGCAAACCGGTGAGCATGTGGCTCTATTAGTATAGGAGATACCTGAAAACATATCACACTTTTCATCATAGTGCTTTTACCAATGCATAAAATGCATAGAGAAGTCATTTCGAATGACTGGTCCTCAGTGTTGTGAGAACGATGACTGGTTAAAATTTTTGGTGGTTTCTTGTTCAGTCTATAGGCCTACATCATGTGGCAAACCGGTGAGCATGTGGCTCTATTAGTATAGGAGATACCTGAAAACATATCACACTTTTCATCATAGTGCTTTTACCAATGCATAAAATGCATGGAGAAGTCATTTCGAATGACTGGTCCTCAGTGTTGTGAGAACGATGACTGGTTAAAATTTTTGGTGGTTTCTTGTTCAGTCCATAGGCCTACATCATGTGGCAATCCGGTGAGCATGTGGCTCTATTAGTATAGGAGATACCTGAAAACATATCACACTTTTCATCATAGTGCTTTTACCAATGCCTAAAATGCATGGAGAAGTCATTTCGAATGACTGGTCCTCAGTGTTGTGAGAACGATGACTGGTTAAAATTTTTGGTGGTTTCTTGTTCAGTCCATAGGCCTACATCATGTGGCAAACCGGTGAGCATGTGGCTCTATTAGTATAGGAGATACCTGAAAACATATCACACTTTTCATCATAGTGCTTTTACCAATGCACAAAATGCATGGAGAAGTCATTTCGAATGACTGGTCCTCAGTGTTGTGAGAACGATGACTGGTTAAAATTTTTGGTGGTTTCTTGTTCAGTCCATAGGCCTACATCATGTGGCAAACCGGTAAGCATGTGGCTCTATTAGTATAGGAGATACCTGAAAACATATCACACTTTTCATCATAGTGCTTTTACCAATGCATAAAATGCATGGAGAAGTCATTTCGAATGACTGGTCCTCAGTGTTGTGAGAACGATGACTGGTTAAAATTTTTGGTGGTTTCTTGTTCAGTCCATAGGCCTACATCATGTGGCAAACCGGTGAGCATGTGGCTCTATTAGTATAGGAGATACCTGAAAACATATCACACTTTTCATCATAGTGCTTTTACCAATGCATAAAATGCATGGAGAAGTCATTTCGAATGACTGGTCCTCAGTGTTGTGAGAACGATGACTGGTTAAAATTTTTGGTGGTTTCTTGTTCAGTCCATAGGCCTACATCATGTGGCAAACCGGTGAGCATGTGGCTCTATTAGTATAGGAGATACCTGAAAACATATCACACTTTTCATCATAGTGCTTTTACCAATGCATAAAATGCATGGAGAAGTCATTTCGAATGACTGGTCCTCAGTGTTGTGAGAACGATGACTGGTTAAAATTTTTGGTGGTTTCTTGTTCAGTCCATAGGCCTACATCATGTGGCAATCCGGTGAGCATGTGGCTCTATTAGTATAGGAGATACCTGAAAACATATCACACTTTTCATCATAGTGCTTTTACCAATGCATAAAATGCATGGAGAAGTCATTTCGAATGACTGGTCCTCAGTGTTGTGAGAACGATGACTGGTTAAAATTTTTGGTGGTTTCTTGTTCAGTCCATAGGCCTACATCATGTGGCAAACCGGTGAGCATGTGGCTCTATTAGTATAGGAGATACCTGAAAACATATCACACTTTTCATCATAGTGCTTTTACCAATGCATAAAATGCATGGAGAAGTCATTTCGAATGACTGGTCCTCAGTGTTGTGAGAACGATGACTGGTTAAAATTTTTGGTGGTTTCTTGTTCAGTCCATAGGCCTACATCATGTGGCAAACCGGTGAGCATGTGGCTCTATTAGTATAGGAGATACCTGAAAACATATCACACTTTTCATCATAGTGCTTTTACCAATGCATAAAATGCATGGAGAAGTCATTTCGAATGACTGGTCCTCAGTGTTGTGAGAACGATGACTGGTTAAAATTTTTATTGGTTTCTTGTTCAGTCCATAGGCCTACATCATGTGGCAAACCGGTGAGCATGTGGCTCTATTAGTATAGGAGATACCTGAAAACATATCACACTTTTCATCATAGTGCTTTTACCAATGCATAAAATGCATGGAGAAGTCATTTCGAATGACTGGTCCTCAGTGTTGTGAGAACGATGACTGGTTAAAATTTTTGGTGGTTTCTTGTTCAGTCCATAGGCCTACATCATGTGGCAAACCGGTGAGCATGTGGCTCTATTAGTATAGGAGATACCTGAAAACATATCACACTTTTCATCATAGTGCTTTTACCAATGCATAAAATGCATGGAGAAGTCATTTCGAATGACTGGTCCTCAGTGTTTGTGAGAACGATGACTGGTTAAAATTTTTGGTGGTTTCTTGTTCAGTCCATAGGCCTACATCATGTGGCAATCCGGTGAGCATGTGGCTCTATTAGTATAGGAGATACCTGAAAACATATCACACTTTTCATCATAGTGCTTTTACCAATGCATAAAATGCATGGAGAAGTCATTTCGAATGACTGGTCCTCAGTGTTGTGAGAACGATGACTGGTTAAAATTTTTGGTGGTTTCTTGTTCAGTCCATAGGCCTACATCATGTGGCAATCCGGTGAGCATGTGGCTCTATTAGTATAGGAGATACCTGAAAACATATCACACTTTTCATCATAGTGCTTTTACCAATGCATAAAATGCATGGAGAAGTCATTTCGAATGACTGGTCCTCAGTGTTGTGAGAACGATGACTGGTTAAAATTTTTGGTGGTTTCTTGTTCAGTCCATAGGCCTACATCATGTGGCAAACCGGTGAGCATGTGGCTCTATTAGTATAGGAGATACCTGAAAACATATCACACTTTTCATCATAGTGCTTTTACCAATGCATAAAATGCATGGAGAAGTCATTTCGAATGACTGGTCCTCAGTGTTGTGAGAACGATGACTGGTTAAAATTTTTGGTGGTTTCTTGTTCAGTCCATAGGCCTACATCATGTGGCAAACCGGTGAGCATGTGGCTCTATTAGTATAGGAGATACCTGAAAACATATCACACTTTTCATCATAGTGCTTTTACCAATGCATAAAATGCATGGAGAAGTCATTTCGTATGACTGGTCCTCAGTGTTGTGAGAACGATGACTGGTTAAAATTTTTGGTGGTTTCTTGTTCAGTCTATAGGCCTACATCATGTGGCAAACCGGTGAGCATGTGGCTCTAATAGTATAGGAGATACCTGAAAACATATCACACTTTTCATCATAGTGCTTTTACCAATGCATAAAATGCATGGAGAAGTCATTTCGAATGACTGGTCCTCAGTGTTGTGAGAACGATGACTGGTTAAAATTTTTGGTGGTTTCTTGTTCAGTCCATAGGCCTACATCATGTGGCAATCCGGTGAGCATGTGGCTCTATTAGTATAGGAGATACCTGAAAACATATCACACTTTTCATCATAGTGCTTTTACCAATGCCTAAAATGCATGGAGAAGTCATTTCGAATGACTGGTCCTCAGTGTTGTGAGAACGATGACTGGTTAAAATTTTTGGTGGTTTCTTGTTCAGTCCATAGGCCTACATCATGTGGCAAACCGGTGAGCATGTGGCTCTATTAGTATAGGAGATACCTGAAAACATATCACACTTTTCATCATAGTGCTTTTACCAATGCACAAAATGCATGGAGAAGTCATTTCGAATGACTGGTCCTCAGTGTTGTGAGAACGATGACTGGTTAAAATTTTTGGTGGTTTCTTGTTCAGTCCATAGGCCTACATCATGTGGCAATCCGGTGAGCATGTGGCTCTATTAGTATAGGAGATACCTGAAAACATATCACACTTTTCATCATAGTGCTTTTACCAATGCATAAAATGCATGGAGAAGTCATTTCGAATGACTGGTCCTCAGTGTTGTGAGAACGATGACTGGTTAAAATTTTTGGTGGTTTCTTGTTCAGTCCATAGGCCTACATCATGTGGCAAACCGGTGAGCATGTGGCTCTATTAGTATAGGAGATACCTAAAAACATATCACACTTTTCATCATAGTGCTTTTACCAATGCATAAAATGCATGGAGAAGTCATTTCGAATGACTGGTCCTCAGTGTTGTGAGAACGATGACTGGTTAAAATTTTTGGTGGTTTCTTGTTCAGTCCATAGGCCTACATCATGTGGCAAACCGGTAAGCATGTGGCTCTATTAGTATAGGAGATACCTGAAAACATATCACACTTTTCATCATAGTGCTTTTACCAATGCATAAAATGCATGGAGAAGTCATTTCGAATGACTGGTCCTCAGTGTTGTGAGAACGATGACTGGTTAAAATTTTTGGTGGTTTCTTGTTCAGTCCATAGGCCTACATCATGTGGCAAACCGGTGAGCATGTGGCTCTATTAGTATAGGAGATACCTGAAAACATATCACACTTTTCATCATAGTGCTTTTACCAATGCATAAAATGCATGGAGAAGTCATTTCGAATGACTGGTCCTCAGTGTTGTGAGAACGATGACTGGTTAAAATTTTTGGTGGTTTCTTGTTCAGTCCATAGGCCTACATCATGTGGCAAACCGGTGAGCATGTGGCTCTATTAGTATAGGAGATACCTGAAAACATATCACACTTTTCATCATAGTGCTTTTACCAATGCATAAAATGCATAGAGAAGTCATTTCGAATGACTGGTCCTCAGTGTTGTGAGAACGATGACTGGTTAAAATTTTTGGTGGTTTCTTGTTCAGTCTATAGGCCTACATCATGTGGCAAACCGGTGAGCATGTGGCTCTATTAGTATAGGAGATACCTGAAAACATATCACACTTTTCATCATAGTGCTTTTACCAATGCATAAAATGCATGGAGAAGTCATTTCGAATGACTGGTCCTCAGTGTTGTGAGAACGATGACTGGTTAAAATTTTTGGTGGTTTCTTGTTCAGTCCATAGGCCTACATCATGTGGCAAACCGGTGAGCATGTGGCTCTATTAGTATAGGAGATACCTGAAAACATATCACACTTTTCATCATAGTGCTTTTACCAATGCATAAAATGCATGGAGAAGTCATTTCGAATGACTGGTCCTCAGTGTTGTGAGAACGATGACTGGTTAAAATTTTTGGTGGTTTCTTGTTCAGTCCATAGGCCTACATCATGTGGCAAACCGGTGAGCATGTGGCTCTATTAGTATAGGAGATACCTGAAAACATATCACACTTTTCATCATAGTGCTTTTACCAATGCATAAAATGCATGGAGAAGTCATTTCGAATGACTGGTCCTCAGTGTTGTGAGAACGATGACTGGTTAAAATTTTTGGTGGTTTCTTATTCAGTCCATAGGCCTACATCATGTGGCAAACCGGTGAGCATGTGGCTCTATTAGTATAGGAGATACCTGAAAACATATCACACTTTTCATCATAGTGCTTTTACCAATGCATAAAATGCATAGAGAAGTCATTTCGAATGACTGGTCCTCAGTGTTGTGAGAACGATGACTGGTTAAAATTTTTGGTGGTTTCTTGTTCAGTCTATAGGCCTACATCATGTGGCAAACCGGTGAGCATGTGGCTCTATTAGTATAGGAGATACCTGAAAACATATCACACTTTTCATCATAGTGCTTTTACCAATGCATAAAATGCATGGAGAAGTCATTTCGAATGACTGGTCCTCAGTGTTGTGAGAACGATGACTGGTTAAAATTTTTGGTGGTTTCTTGTTCAGTCCATAGGCCTACATCATGTGGCAATCCGGTGAGCATGTGGCTCTATTAGTATAGGAGATACCTGAAAACATATCACACTTTTCATCATAGTGCTTTTACCAATGCCTAAAATGCATAGAGAAGTCATTTCGAATGACTGGTCCTCAGTGTTGTGAGAACGATGACTGGTTAAAATTTTTGGTGGTTTCTTGTTCAGTCCATAGGCCTACATCATGTGGCAAACCGGTGAGCATGTGGCTCTATTAGTATATGAGATACCTGAAAACATATCACACTTTTCATCATAGTGCTTTTACCAATGCACAAAATGCATGGAGAAGTCATTTCGAATGACTGGTCCTCAGTGTTGTGAGAACGATGACTGGTTAAAATTTTTGGTGGTTTCTTGTTCAGTCCATAGGCCTACATCATGTGGCAAACCGGTAAGCATGTGGCTCTATTAGTATAGGAGATACCTGAAAACATATCACACTTTTCATCATAGTGCTTTTACCAATGCATAAAATGCATGGAGAAGTCATTTCGAATGACTGGTCCTCAGTGTTGTGAGAACGATGACTGGTTAAAATTTTTGGTGGTTTCTTGTTCAGTCCATAGGCCTACATCATGTGGCAAACCGGTGAGCATGTGGCTCTATTAGTATAGGAGATACCTGAAAACATATCACACTTTTCATCATAGTGCTTTTACCAATGCATAAAATGCATGGAGAAGTCATTTCGAATGACTGGTCCTCAGTGTTGTGAGAACGATGACTGGTTAAAATTTTTGGTGGTTTCTTGTTCAGTCCATAGGCCTACATCATGTGGCAAACCGGTGAGCATGTGGCTCTATTAGTATAGGAGATACCTGAAAACATATCACACTTTTCATCATAGTGCTTTTACCAATGCATAAAATGCATGGAGAAGTCATTTCGAATGACTGGTCCTCAGTGTTGTGAGAACGATGACTGGTTAAAATTTTTGGTGGTTTCTTGTTCAGTCCATAGGCCTACATCATGTGGCAATCCGGTGAGCATGTGGCTCTATTAGTATAGGAGATACCTGAAAACATATCACACTTTTCATCATAGTGCTTTTACCAATGCATAAAATGCATGGAGAAGTCATTTCGAATGACTGGTCCTCAGTGTTGTGAGAACGATGACTGGTTAAAATTTTTGGTGGTTTCTTGTTCAGTCCATAGGCCTACATCATGTGGCAAACCGGTGAGCATGTGGCTCTATTAGTATAGGAGATACCTGAAAACATATCACACTTTTCATCATAGTGCTTTTACCAATGCATAAAATGCATGGAGAAGTCATTTCGAATGACTGGTCCTCAGTGTTGTGAGAACGATGACTGGTTAAAATTTTTGGTGGTTTCTTGTTCAGTCCATAGGCCTACATCATGTGGCAATCCGGTGAGCATGTGGCTCTATTAGTATAGGAGATACCTGAAAACATATCACACTTTTCATCATAGTGCTTTTACCAATGCATAAAATGCATGGAGAAGTCATTTCGAATGACTGGTCCTCAGTGTTGTGAGAACGATGACTGGTTAAAATTTTTGGTGGTTTCTTGTTCAGTCCATAGGCCTACATCATGTGGCAAACCGGTGAGCATGTGGCTCTATTAGTATAGGAGATACCTGAAAACATATCACACTTTTCATCATAGTGCTTTTACCAATGCATAAAATGCATGGAGAAGTCATTTCGAATGACTGGTCCTCAGTGTTGTGAGAACGATGACTGGTTAAAATTTTTGGTGGTTTCTTGTTCAGTCCGTAGGCCTACATCATGTGGCAAACCGGTGAGCATGTGGCTCTATTAGTATAGGAGATACCTGAAAACATATCACACTTTTCATCATAGTGCTTTTACCAATGCATAAAATGCATGGAGAAGTCATTTCGAATGACTGGTCCTCAGTGTTGTGAGAACGATGACTGGTTAAAATTTTTGGTGGTTTCTTGTTCAGTCCATAGGCCTACATCATGTGGCAAACCGGTGAGCATGTGGCTCTATTAGTATAGGAGATACCTGAAAACATATCACACTTTTCATCATAGTGCTTTTACCAATGCATAAAATGCATGGAGAAGTCATTTCGGATGACTGGTCCTCAGTGTTGTGAGAACGATGACTGGTTAAAATTTTTTGGTGGTTTCTTGTTCAGTCCATAGGCCTACATCATGTGGCAATCCGGTGAGCATGTGGCTCTATTAGTATAGGAGATACCTGAAAACATATCACACTTTTCATCATAGTGCTTTTACCAATGCATAAAATGCATGGAGAAGTCATTTCGAATGACTGGTCCTCAGTGTTGTGAGAATGATGACTGGTTAAAATTTTTGGTGGTTTCTTGTTCAGTCCATAGGCCTACATCATGTGGCAAACCGGTGAGCATGTGGCTCTATTAGTATAGGAGATACCTGAAAACATATCACACTTTTCATCATAGTGCTTTTACCAATGCATAAAATGCATAGAGAAGTCATTTCGAATGACTGGTCCTCAGTGTTGTGAGAACGATGACTGGTTAAAATTTTTGGTGGTTTCTTGTTCAGTCTATAGGCCTACATCATGTGGCAAACCGGTGGGCATGTGGCTCTATTAGTATAGGAGATACCTGAAAACATATCACACTTTTCATCATAGTGCTTTTACCAATGCATAAAATGCATGGAGAAGTCATTTCGAATGACTGGTCCTCAGTGTTGTGAGAACGATGACTGGTTAAAATTTTTGGTGGTTTCTTGTTCAGTCCATAGGCCTACATCATGTGGCAATCCGGTGAGCATGTGGCTCTATTAGTATAGGAGATACCTGAAAACATATCACACTTTTCATCATAGTGCTTTTACCAATGCCTAAAATGCATGGAGAAGTCATTTCGAATGACTGGTCCTCAGTGTTGTGAGAACGATGACTGGTTAAAATTTTTGGTGGTTTCTTGTTCAGTCCATAGGCCTACATCATGTGGCAAACCGGTGAGCATGTGGCTCTATTAGTATAGGAGATACCTGAAAACATATCACACTTTTCATCATAGTGCTTTTACCAATGCACAAAATGCATGGAGAAGTCATTTCGAATGACTGGTCCTCAGTGTTGTGAGAACGATGACTGGTTAAAATTTTTGGTGGTTTCTTGTTCAGTCCATAGGCCTACATCATGTGGCAAACCGGTAAGCATGTGGCTCTATTAGTATAGGAGATACCTGAAAACATATCACACTTTTCATCATAGTGCTTTTACCAATGCATAAAATGCATGGAGAAGTCATTTCGAATGACTGGTCCTCAGTGTTGTGAGAACGATGACTGGTTAAAATTTTTGGTGGTTTCTTGTTCAGTCCATAGGCCTACATCATGTGGCAAACCGGTGAGCATGTGGCTCTATTAGTATAGGAGATACCTGAAAACATATCACACTTTTCATCATAGTGCTTTTACCAATGCATAAAATGCATGGAGAAGTCATTTCGAATGACTGGTCCTCAGTGTTGTGAGAACGATGACTGGTTAAAATTTTTGGTGGTTTCTTGTTCAGTCCATAGGCCTACATCATGTGGCAAACCGGTGAGCATGTGGCTCTATTAGTATAGGAGATACCTGAAAACATATCACACTTTTCATCATAGTGCTTTTACCAATGCATAAAATGCATGGAGAAGTCATTTCGAATGACTGGTCCTCAGTGTTGTGAGAACGATGACTGGTTAAAATTTTTGGTGGTTTCTTGTTCAGTCCATAGGCCTACATCATGTGGCAAACCGGTGAGCATGTGGCTCTATTAGTATAGGAGATACCTGAAAACATATCACACTTTTCATCATAGTGCTTTTACCAATGCATAAAATGCATGGAGAAGTCATTTCGAATGACTGGTCCTCAGTGTTGTGAGAACGATGACTGGTTAAAATTTTTGGTGGTTTCTTGTTCAGTCCATAGGCCTACATCATGTGGCAATCCGGTGAGCATGTGGCTCTATTAGTATAGGAGATACCTGAAAACATATCACACTTTTCATCATAGTGCTTTTACCAATGCATAAAATGCATGGAGAAGTCATTTCGAATGACTGGTCCTCAGTGTTGTGAGAACGATGACTGGTTAAAATTTTTGGTGGTTTCTTGTTCAGTCCATAGGCCTACATCATGTGGCAAACCGGTGAGCATGTGGCTCTATTAGTATAGGAGATACCTAAAAACATATCACACTTTTCATCATAGTGCTTTTACCAATGCATAAAATGCATGGAGAAGTCATTTCGAATGACTGGTCCTCAGTGTTGTGAGAACGATGACTGGTTAAAATTTTTGGTGGTTTCTTGTTCAGTCCATAGGCCTACATCATGTGGCAAACCGGTAAGCATGTGGCTCTATTAGTATAGGAGATACCTGAAATCATATCACACTTTTCATCATAGTGCTTTTACCAATGCATAAAATGCATGGAGAAGTCATTTCGAATGACTGGTCCTCAGTGTTGTGAGAACGATGACTGGTTAAAATTTTTGGTGGTTTCTTGTTCAGTCCATAGGCCTACATCATGTGGCAAACCGGTGAGCATGTGGCTCTATTAGTATAGGAGATACCTGAAAACATATCACACTTTTCATCATAGTGCTTTTACCAATGCATAAAATGCATGGAGAAGTCATTTCGAATGACTGGTCCTCAGTGTTGTGAGAACGATGACTGGTTAAAATTTTTTGTGGTTTCTTGTTCAGTCCATAGGCCTACATCATGTGGCAAACCGGTGAGCATGTGGCTCTATTAGTATAGGAGATACCTGAAAACATATCACACTTTTCATCATAGTGCTTTTACCAATGCATAAAATGCATGGAGAAGTCATTTCGAATGACTGGTCCTCAGTGTTGTGAGAACGATGACTGGTTAAAATTTTTGGTGGTTTCTTGTTCAGTCCATAGGCCTACATCATGTGGCAAACCGGTGAGCATGTGGCTCTATTAGTATAGGAGATACCTGAAAACATATCACACTTTTCATCATAGTGCTTTTACCAATGCATAAAATGCATAGAGAAGTCATTTCGAATGACTGGTCCTCAGTGTTGTGAGAACGATGACTGGTTAAAATTTTTGGTGGTTTCTTGTTCAGTCTATAGGCCTACATCATGTGGCAAACCGGTGAGCATGTGGCTCTATTAGTATAGGAGATACCTGAAAACATATCACACTTTTCATCATAGTGCTTTTACCAATGCATAAAATGCATGGAGAAGTCATTTCGAATGACTGGTCCTCAGTGTTGTGAGAACGATGACTGGTTAAAATTTTTGGTGGTTTCTTGTTCAGTCCATAGGCCTACATCATGTGGCAAACCGGTGAGCATGTGGCTCTATTAGTATAGGAGATACCTGAAAACATATCACACTTTTCATCATAGTGCTTTTACCAATGCATAAAATGCATGGAGAAGTCATTTCGAATGACTGGTCCTCAGTGTTGTGAGAACGATGACTGGTTAAAATTTTTGGTGGTTTCTTGTTCAGTCCATAGGCCTACATCATGTGGCAAACCGGTGAGCATGTGGCTCTATTAGTATAGGAGATACCTGAAAACATATCACACTTTTCATCATAGTGCTTTTACCAATGCATAAAATGCATAGAGAAGTCATTTCGAATGACTGGTCCTCAGTGTTGTGAGAACGATGACTGGTTAAAATTTTTGGTGGTTTCTTGTTCAGTCTATAGGCCTACATCATGTGGCATACCGGTGAGCATGTGGCTCTATTAGTATAGGAGATACCTGAAAACATATCACACTTTTCATCATAGTGCTTTTACCAATGCATAAAATGCATGGAGAAGTCATTTCGAATGACTGGTCCTCAGTGTTGTGAGAACGATGACTGGTTAAAATTTTTGGTGGTTTCTTGTTCAGTCCATAGGCCTACATCATGTGGCAATCCGGTGAGCATGTGGCTCTATTAGTATAGGAGATACCTGAAAACATATCACACTTTTCATCATAGTGCTTTTACCAATGCCTAAAATGCATGGAGAAGTCATTTCGAATGACTGGTCCTCAGTGTTGTGAGAACGATGACTGGTTAAAATTTTTGGTGGTTTCTTGTTCAGTCCATAGGCCTACATCATGTGGCAAACCGGTGAGCATGTGGCTCTATTAGTATAGGAGATACCTGAAAACATATCACACTTTTCATCATAGTGCTTTTACCAATGCATAAAATGCATGGAGAAGTCATTTCGAATGACTGGTCCTCAGTGTTGTGAGAACGATGACTGGTTAAAATTTTTGGTGGTTTCTTGTTCAGTCCATAGGCCTACATCATGTGGCAAACCGGTGAGCATGTGGCTCTATTAGTATAGGAGATACCTGAAAACATATCACACTTTTCATCATAGTGCTTTTACCAATGCATAAAATGCATGGAGAAGTCATTTCGAATGACTGGTCCTCAGTGTTGTGAGAACGATGACTGGTTAAAATTTTTGGTGGTTTCTTGTTCAGTCCATAGGCCTACATCATGTGGCAATCCGGTGAGCATGTGGCTCTATTAGTATAGGAGATAACTGAAAACATATCACACTTTTCATCATAGTGCTTTTACCAATGCATAAAATGCATGGAGAAGTCATTTCGAATGACTGGTCCTCAGTGTTGTGAGAACGATGACTGGTTAAAATTTTTGGTGGTTTCTTGTTCAGTCCATAGGCCTACATCATGTGGCAAACCGGTGTGAGCATGTGGCTCTATTAGTATAGGAGATACCTGAAAACATATCACACTTTTCATCATAGTGCTTTTACCAATGCATAAAATGCATAGAGAAGTCATTTCGAATGACTGGTCCTCAGTGTTGTGAGAACGATGACTGGTTAAAATTTTTGGTGGTTTCTTGTTCAGTCTATAGGCCTACATCATGTGGCAAACCGGTGAGCATGTGGCTCTATTAGTATAGGAGATACCTGAAAACATATCACACTTTTCATCATAGTGCTTTTACCAATGCATAAAATGCATGGAGAAGTCATTTCGAATGACTGGTCCTCAGTGTTGTGAGAACGATGACTGGTTAAAATTTTTGGTGGTTTCTTGTTCAGTCCATAGGCCTACATCATGTGGCAAACCGGTGAGCATGTGGCTCTATTAGTATAGGAGATACCTGAAAACATATCACACTTTTCATCATAGTGCTTTTACCAATGCATAAAATGCATGGAGAAGTCATTTCGAATGACTGGTCCTCAGTGTTGTGAGAACGATGACTGGTTAAAATTTTTATTGGTTTCTTGTTCAGTCCATAGGCCTACATCATGTGGCAAACCGGTGAGCATGTGGCTCTATTAGTATAGGAGATACCTGAAAACATATCACACTTTTCATCATAGTGCTTTTACCAATGCATAAAATGCATGGAGAAGTCATTTCGAATGACTGGTCCTCAGTGTTGTGAGAACGATGACTGGTTAAAATTTTTGGTGGTTTCTTGTTCAGTCCATAGGCCTACATCATGTGGCAAACCGGTGAGCATGTGGCTCTATTAGTATAGGAGATACCTGAAAACATATCACACTTTTCATCATAGTGCTTTTACCAATGCATAAAATGCATGGAGAAGTCATTTCGAATGACTGGTCCTCAGTGTTTGTGAGAACGATGACTGGTTAAAATTTTTGGTGGTTTCTTGTTCAGTCCATAGGCCTACATCATGTGGCAATCCGGTGAGCATGTGGCTCTATTAGTATAGGAGATACCTGAAAACATATCACACTTTTCATCATAGTGCTTTTACCAATGCATAAAATGCATGGAGAAGTCATTTCGAATGACTGGTCCTCAGTGTTGTGAGAACGATGACTGGTTAAAATTTTTGGTGGTTTCTTGTTCAGTCCATAGGCCTACATCATGTGGCAATCCGGTGAGCATGTGGCTCTATTAGTATAGGAGATACCTGAAAACATATCACACTTTTCATCATAGTGCTTTTACCAATGCATAAAATGCATGGAGAAGTCATTTCGAATGACTGGTCCTCAGTGTTGTGAGAACGATGACTGGTTAAAATTTTTGGTGGTTTCTTGTTCAGTCCATAGGCCTACATCATGTGGCAAACCGGTGAGCATGTGGCTCTATTAGTATAGGAGATACCTGAAAACATATCACACTTTTCATCATAGTGCTTTTACCAATGCATAAAATGCATGGAGAAGTCATTTCGAATGACTGGTCCTCAGTGTTGTGAGAACGATGACTGGTTAAAATTTTTGGTGGTTTCTTGTTCAGTCCATAGGCCTACATCATGTGGCAAACCGGTGAGCATGTGGCTCTATTAGTATAGGAGATACCTGAAAACATATCACACTTTTCATCATAGTGCTTTTACCAATGCATAAAATGCATGGAGAAGTCATTTCGAATGACTGGTCCTCAGTGTTGTGAGAACGATGACTGGTTAAAATTTTTGGTGGTTTCTTGTTCAGTCTATAGGCCTACATCATGTGGCAAACCGGTGAGCATGTGGCTCTAATAGTATAGGAGATACCTGAAAACATATCACACTTTTCATCATAGTGCTTTTACCAATGCATAAAATGCATGGAGAAGTCATTTCGAATGACTGGTCCTCAGTGTTGTGAGAACGATGACTGGTTAAAATTTTTGGTGGTTTCTTGTTCAGTCCATAGGCCTACATCATGTGGCAATCCGGTGAGCATGTGGCTCTATTAGTATAGGAGATACCTGAAAACATATCACACTTTTCATCATAGTGCTTTTACCAATGCCTAAAATGCATGGAGAAGTCATTTCGAATGACTGGTCCTCAGTGTTGTGAGAACGATGACTGGTTAAAATTTTTGGTGGTTTCTTGTTCAGTCCATAGGCCTACATCATGTGGCAAACCGGTGAGCATGTGGCTCTATTAGTATAGGAGATACCTGAAAACATATCACACTTTTCATCATAGTGCTTTTACCAATGCACAAAATGCATGGAGAAGTCATTTCGAATGACTGGTCCTCAGTGTTGTGAGAACGATGACTGGTTAAAATTTTTGGTGGTTTCTTGTTCAGTCCATAGGCCTACATCATGTGGCAATCCGGTGAGCATGTGGCTCTATTAGTATAGGAGATACCTGAAAACATATCACACTTTTCATCATAGTGCTTTTACCAATGCATAAAATGCATGGAGAAGTCATTTCGAATGACTGGTCCTCAGTGTTGTGAGAACGATGACTGGTTAAAATTTTTGGTGGTTTCTTGTTCAGTCCATAGGCCTACATCATGTGGCAAACCGGTGAGCATGTGGCTCTATTAGTATAGGAGATACCTAAAAACATATCACACTTTTCATCATAGTGCTTTTACCAATGCATAAAATGCATGGAGAAGTCATTTCGAATGACTGGTCCTCAGTGTTGTGAGAACGATGACTGGTTAAAATTTTTGGTGGTTTCTTGTTCAGTCCATAGGCCTACATCATGTGGCAAACCGGTAAGCATGTGGCTCTATTAGTATAGGAGATACCTGAAAACATATCACACTTTTCATCATAGTGCTTTTACCAATGCATAAAATGCATGGAGAAGTCATTTCGAATGACTGGTCCTCAGTGTTGTGAGAACGATGACTGGTTAAAATTTTTGGTGGTTTCTTGTTCAGTCCATAGGCCTACATCATGTGGCAAACCGGTGAGCATGTGGCTCTATTAGTATAGGAGATACCTGAAAACATATCACACTTTTCATCATAGTGCTTTTACCAATGCATAAAATGCATGGAGAAGTCATTTCGAATGACTGGTCCTCAGTGTTGTGAGAACGATGACTGGTTAAAATTTTTGGTGGTTTCTTGTTCAGTCCATAGGCCTACATCATGTGGCAAACCGGTGAGCATGTGGCTCTATTAGTATAGGAGATACCTGAAAACATATCACACTTTTCATCATAGTGCTTTTACCAATGCATAAAATGCATAGAGAAGTCATTTCGAATGACTGGTCCTCAGTGTTGTGAGAACGATGACTGGTTAAAATTTTTGGTGGTTTCTTGTTCAGTCTATAGGCCTACATCATGTGGCAAACCGGTGAGCATGTGGCTCTATTAGTATAGGAGATACCTGAAAACATATCACACTTTTCATCATAGTGCTTTTACCAATGCATAAAATGCATGGAGAAGTCATTTCGAATGACTGGTCCTCAGTGTTGTGAGAACGATGACTGGTTAAAATTTTTGGTGGTTTCTTGTTCAGTCCATAGGCCTACATCATGTGGCAAACCGGTGAGCATGTGGCTCTATTAGTATAGGAGATACCTGAAAACATATCACACTTTTCATCATAGTGCTTTTACCAATGCATAAAATGCATGGAGAAGTCATTTCGAATGACTGGTCCTCAGTGTTGTGAGAACGATGACTGGTTAAAATTTTTGGTGGTTTCTTGTTCAGTCCATAGGCCTACATCATGTGGCAAACCGGTGAGCATGTGGCTCTATTAGTATAGGAGATACCTGAAAACATATCACACTTTTCATCATAGTGCTTTTACCAATGCATAAAATGCATGGAGAAGTCATTTCGAATGACTGGTCCTCAGTGTTGTGAGAACGATGACTGGTTAAAATTTTTGGTGGTTTCTTATTCAGTCCATAGGCCTACATCATGTGGCAAACCGGTGAGCATGTGGCTCTATTAGTATAGGAGATACCTGAAAACATATCACACTTTTCATCATAGTGCTTTTACCAATGCATAAAATGCATAGAGAAGTCATTTCGAATGACTGGTCCTCAGTGTTGTGAGAACGATGACTGGTTAAAATTTTTGGTGGTTTCTTGTTCAGTCTATAGGCCTACATCATGTGGCAAACCGGTGAGCATGTGGCTCTATTAGTATAGGAGATACCTGAAAACATATCACACTTTTCATCATAGTGCTTTTACCAATGCATAAAATGCATGGAGAAGTCATTTCGAATGACTGGTCCTCAGTGTTGTGAGAACGATGACTGGTTAAAATTTTTGGTGGTTTCTTGTTCAGTCCATAGGCCTGCATCATGTGGCAATCCGGTGAGCATGTGGCTCTATTAGTATAGGAGATACCTGAAAACATATCACACTTTTCATCATAGTGCTTTTACCAATGCCTAAAATGCATAGAGAAGTCATTTCGAATGACTGGTCCTCAGTGTTGTGAGAACGATGACTGGTTAAAATTTTTGGTGGTTTCTTGTTCAGTCCATAGGCCTACATCATGTGGCAAACCGGTGAGCATGTGGCTCTATTAGTATAGGAGATACCTGAAAACATATCACACTTTTCATCATAGTGCTTTTACCAATGCACAAAATGCATGGAGAAGTCATTTCGAATGACTGGTCCTCAGTGTTGTGAGAACGATGACTGGTTAAAATTTTTGGTGGTTTCTTGTTCAGTCCATAGGCCTACATCATGTGGCAAACCGGTAAGCATGTGGCTCTATTAGTATAGGAGATACCTGAAAACATATCACACTTTTCATCATAGTGCTTTTACCAATGCATAAAATGCATGGAGAAGTCATTTCGAATGACTGGTCCTCAGTGTTGTGAGAACGATGACTGGTTAAAATTTTTGGTGGTTTCTTGTTCAGTCCATAGGCCTACATCATGTGGCAAACCGGTGAGCATGTGGCTCTATTAGTATAGGAGATACCTGAAAACATATCACACTTTTCATCATAGTGCTTTTACCAATGCATAAAATGCATGGAGAAGTCATTTCGAATGACTGGTCCTCAGTGTTGTGAGAACGATGACTGGTTAAAATTTTTGGTGGTTTCTTGTTCAGTCCATAGGCCTACATCATGTGGCAAACCGGTGAGCATGTGGCTCTATTAGTATAGGAGATACCTGAAAACATATCACACTTTTCATCATAGTGCTTTTACCAATGCATAAAATGCATGGAGAAGTCATTTCGAATGACTGGTCCTCAGTGTTGTGAGAACGATGACTGGTTAAAATTTTTGGTGGTTTCTTGTTCAGTCCATAGGCCTACATCATGTGGCAATCCGGTGAGCATGTGGCTCTATTAGTATAGGAGATACCTGAAAACATATCACACTTTTCATCATAGTGCTTTTACCAATGCATAAAATGCATGGAGAAGTCATTTCGAATGACTGGTCCTCAGTGTTGTGAGAACGATGACTGGTTAAAATTTTTGGTGGTTTCTTGTTCAGTCCATAGGCCTACATCATGTGGCAAACCGGTGAGCATGTGGCTCTATTAGTATAGGAGATACCTGAAAACATATCACACTTTTCATCATAGTGCTTTTACCAATGCATAAAATGCATGGAGAAGTCATTTCGAATGACTGGTCCTCAGTGTTGTGAGAACGATGACTGGTTAAAATTTTTGGTGGTTTCTTGTTCAGTCCATAGGCCTACATCATGTGGCAATCCGGTGAGCATGTGGCTCTATTAGTATAGGAGATACCTGAAAACATATCACACTTTTCATCATAGTGCTTTTACCAATGCATAAAATGCATGGAGAAGTCATTTCGAATGACTGGTCCTCAGTGTTGTGAGAACGATGACTGGTTAAAATTTTTGGTGGTTTCTTGTTCAGTCCATAGGCCTACATCATGTGGCAAACCGGTGAGCATGTGGCTCTATTAGTATAGGAGATACCTGAAAACATATCACACTTTTCATCATAGTGCTTTTACCAATGCATAAAATGCATGGAGAAGTCATTTCGAATGACTGGTCCTCAGTGTTGTGAGAACGATGACTGGTTAAAATTTTTGGTGGTTTCTTGTTCAGTCCGTAGGCCTACATCATGTGGCAAACCGGTGAGCATGTGGCTCTATTAGTATAGGAGATACCTGAAAACATATCACACTTTTCATCATAGTGCTTTTACCAATGCATAAAATGCATGGAGAAGTCATTTCGAATGACTGGTCCTCAGTGTTGTGAGAACGATGACTGGTTAAAATTTTTGGTGGTTTCTTGTTCAGTCCATAGGCCTACATCATGTGGCAAACCGGTGAGCATGTGGCTCTATTAGTATAGGAGATACCTGAAAACATATCACACTTTTCATCATAGTGCTTTTACCAATGTATAAAATGCATGGAGAAGTCATTTCGGATGACTGGTCCTCAGTGTTGTGAGAACGATGACTGGTTAAAATTTTTTGGTGGTTTCTTGTTCAGTCCATAGGCCTACATCATGTGGCAATCCGGTGAGCATGTGGCTCTATTAGTATAGGAGATACCTGAAAACATATCACACTTTTCATCATAGTGCTTTTACCAATGCATAAAATGCATGGAGAAGTCATTTCGAATGACTGGTCCTCAGTGTTGTGAGAATGATGACTGGTTAAAATTTTTGGTGGTTTCTTGTTCAGTCCATAGGCCTACATCATGTGGCAAACCGGTGAGCATGTGGCTCTATTAGTATAGGAGATACCTGAAAACATATCACACTTTTCATCATAGTGCTTTTACCAATGCATAAAATGCATGGAGAAGTCATTTCGAATGACTGGTCCTCAGTGTTGTGAGAACGATGACTGGTTAAAATTTTTGGTGGTTTCTTGTTCAGTCCATAGGCCTACATCATGTGGCAAACCGGTGAGCATGTGGCTCTATTAGTATAGGAGATACCTGAAAACATATCACACTTTTCATCATAGTGCTTTTACCAATGCATAAAATGCATGGAGAAGTCATTTCGAATGACTGGTCCTCAGTGTTGTGAGAACGATGACTGGTTAAAATTTTTGGTGGTTTCTTGTTCAGTCCATAGGCCTACATCATGTGGCAAACCGGTGAGCATGTGGCTCTATTAGTATAGGAGATACCTGAAAACATATCACACTTTTCATCATAGTGCTTTTACCAATGCATAAAATGCATGGAGAAGTCATTTCGAATGACTGGTCCTCAGTGTTGTGAGAACGATGACTGGTTAAAATTTTTGGTGGTTTCTTGTTCAGTCCATAGGCCTACATCATGTGGCAATCCGGTGAGCATGTGGCTCTATTAGTATAGGAGATACCTGAAAACATATCACACTTTTCATCATAGTGCTTTTACCAATGCATAAAATGCATGGAGAAGTCATTTCGAATGACTGGTCCTCAGTGTTGTGAGAACGATGACTGGTTAAAATTTTTGGTGGTTTCTTGTTCAGTCCATAGGCCTACATCATGTGGCAAACCGGTGAGCATGTGGCTCTATTAGTATAGGAGATACCTGAAAACATATCACACTTTTCATCATAGTGCTTTTACCAATGCATAAAATGCATGGAGAAGTCATTTCGAATGACTGGTCCTCAGTGTTGTGAGAACGATGACTGGTTAAAATTTTTGGTGGTTTCTTGTTCAGTCCATAGGCCTACATCATGTGGCAATCCGGTGAGCATGTGGCTCTATTAGTATAGGAGATACCTGAAAACATATCACACTTTTCATCATAGTGCTTTTACCAATGCATAAAATGCATGGAGAAGTCATTTCGAATGACTGGTCCTCAGTGTTGTGAGAACGATGACTGGTTAAAATTTTTGGTGGTTTCTTGTTCAGTCCATAGGCCTACATCATGTGGCAAACCGGTGAGCATGTGGCTCTATTAGTATAGGAGATACCTGAAAACATATCACACTTTTCATCATAGTGCTTTTACCAATGCATAAAATGCATGGAGAAGTCATTTCGAATGACTGGTCCTCAGTGTTGTGAGAACGATGACTGGTTAAAATTTTTGGTGGTTTCTTGTTCAGTCCGTAGGCCTACATCATGTGGCAAACCGGTGAGCATGTGGCTCTATTAGTATAGGAGATACCTGAAAACATATCACACTTTTCATCATAGTGCTTTTACCAATGCATAAAATGCATGGAGAAGTCATTTCGAATGACTGGTCCTCAGTGTTGTGAGAACGATGACTGGTTAAAATTTTTGGTGGTTTCTTGTTCAGTCCATAGGCCTACATCATGTGGCAAACCGGTGAGCATGTGGCTCTATTAGTATAGGAGATACCTGAAAACATATCACACTTTTCATCATAGTGCTTTTACCAATGTATAAAATGCATGGAGAAGTCATTTCGGATGACTGGTCCTCAGTGTTGTGAGAACGATGACTGGTTAAAATTTTTTGGTGGTTTCTTGTTCAGTCCATAGGCCTACATCATGTGGCAATCCGGTGAGCATGTGGCTCTATTAGTATAGGAGATACCTGAAAACATATCACACTTTTCATCATAGTGCTTTTACCAATGCATAAAATGCATGGAGAAGTCATTTCGAATGACTGGTCCTCAGTGTTGTGAGAATGATGACTGGTTAAAATTTTTGGTGGTTTCTTGTTCAGTCCATAGGCCTACATCATGTGGCAAACCGGTGAGCATGTGGCTCTATTAGTATAGGAGATACCTGAAAACATATCACACTTTTCATCATAGTGCTTTTACCAATGCATAAAATGCATAGAGAAGTCATTTCGAATGACTGGTCCTCAGTGTTGTGAGAACGATGACTGGTTAAAATTTTTGGTGGTTTCTTGTTCAGTCTATAGGCCTACATCATGTGGCAAACCGGTGGGCATGTGGCTCTATTAGTATAGGAGATACCTGAAAACATATCACACTTTTCATCATAGTGCTTTTACCAATGCATAAAATGCATGGAGAAGTCATTTCGAATGACTGGTCCTCAGTGTTGTGAGAACGATGACTGGTTAAAATTTTTGGTGGTTTCTTGTTCAGTCCATAGGCCTACATCATGTGGCAATCCGGTGAGCATGTGGCTCTATTAGTATAGGAGATACCTGAAAACATATCACACTTTTCATCATAGTGCTTTTACCAATGCCTAAAATGCATGGAGAAGTCATTTCGAATGACTGGTCCTCAGTGTTGTGAGAACGATGACTGGTTAAAATTTTTGGTGGTTTCTTGTTCAGTCCATAGGCCTACATCATGTGGCAAACCGGTGAGCATGTGGCTCTATTAGTATAGGAGATACCTGAAAACATATCACACTTTTCATCATAGTGCTTTTACCAATGCACAAAATGCATGGAGAAGTCATTTCGAATGACTGGTCCTCAGTGTTGTGAGAACGATGACTGGTTAAAATTTTTGGTGGTTTCTTGTTCAGTCCATAGGCCTACATCATGTGGCAAACCGGTAAGCATGTGGCTCTATTAGTATAGGAGATACCTGAAAACATATCACACTTTTCATCATAGTGCTTTTACCAATGCATAAAATGCATGGAGAAGTCATTTCGAATGACTGGTCCTCAGTGTTGTGAGAACGATGACTGGTTAAAATTTTTGGTGGTTTCTTGTTCAGTCCATAGGCCTACATCATGTGGCAAACCGGTGAGCATGTGGCTCTATTAGTATAGGAGATACCTGAAAACATATCACACTTTTCATCATAGTGCTTTTACCAATGCATAAAATGCATGGAGAAGTCATTTCGAATGACTGGTCCTCAGTGTTGTGAGAACGATGACTGGTTAAAATTTTTGGTGGTTTCTTGTTCAGTCCATAGGCCTACATCATGTGGCAAACCGGTGAGCATGTGGCTCTATTAGTATAGGAGATACCTGAAAACATATCACACTTTTCATCATAGTGCTTTTACCAATGCATAAAATGCATGGAGAAGTCATTTCGAATGACTGGTCCTCAGTGTTGTGAGAACGATGACTGGTTAAAATTTTTGGTGGTTTCTTGTTCAGTCCATAGGCCTACATCATGTGGCAAACCGGTGAGCATGTGGCTCTATTAGTATAGGAGATACCTGAAAACATATCACACTTTTCATCATAGTGCTTTTACCAATGCATAAAATGCATGGAGAAGTCATTTCGAATGACTGGTCCTCAGTGTTGTGAGAACGATGACTGGTTAAAATTTTTGGTGGTTTCTTGTTCAGTCCATAGGCCTACATCATGTGGCAATCCGGTGAGCATGTGGCTCTATTAGTATAGGAGATACCTGAAAACATATCACACTTTTCATCATAGTGCTTTTACCAATGCATAAAATGCATGGAGAAGTCATTTCGAATGACTGGTCCTCAGTGTTGTGAGAACGATGACTGGTTAAAATTTTTGGTGGTTTCTTGTTCAGTCCATAGGCCTACATCATGTGGCAAACCGGTGAGCATGTGGCTCTATTAGTATAGGAGATACCTAAAAACATATCACACTTTTCATCATAGTGCTTTTACCAATGCATAAAATGCATGGAGAAGTCATTTCGAATGACTGGTCCTCAGTGTTGTGAGAACGATGACTGGTTAAAATTTTTGGTGGTTTCTTGTTCAGTCCATAGGCCTACATCATGTGGCAAACCGGTAAGCATGTGGCTCTATTAGTATAGGAGATACCTGAAATCATATCACACTTTTCATCATAGTGCTTTTACCAATGCATAAAATGCATGGAGAAGTCATTTCGAATGACTGGTCCTCAGTGTTGTGAGAACGATGACTGGTTAAAATTTTTGGTGGTTTCTTGTTCAGTCCATAGGCCTACATCATGTGGCAAACCGGTGAGCATGTGGCTCTATTAGTATAGGAGATACCTGAAAACATATCACACTTTTCATCATAGTGCTTTTACCAATGCATAAAATGCATGGAGAAGTCATTTCGAATGACTGGTCCTCAGTGTTGTGAGAACGATGACTGGTTAAAATTTTTTGTGGTTTCTTGTTCAGTCCATAGGCCTACATCATGTGGCAAACCGGTGAGCATGTGGCTCTATTAGTATAGGAGATACCTGAAAACATATCACACTTTTCATCATAGTGCTTTTACCAATGCATAAAATGCATGGAGAAGTCATTTCGAATGACTGGTCCTCAGTGTTGTGAGAACGATGACTGGTTAAAATTTTTGGTGGTTTCTTGTTCAGTCCATAGGCCTACATCATGTGGCAAACCGGTGAGCATGTGGCTCTATTAGTATAGGAGATACCTGAAAACATATCACACTTTTCATCATAGTGCTTTTACCAATGCATAAAATGCATAGAGAAGTCATTTCGAATGACTGGTCCTCAGTGTTGTGAGAACGATGACTGGTTAAAATTTTTGGTGGTTTCTTGTTCAGTCTATAGGCCTACATCATGTGGCAAACCGGTGAGCATGTGGCTCTATTAGTATAGGAGATACCTGAAAACATATCACACTTTTCATCATAGTGCTTTTACCAATGCATAAAATGCATGGAGAAGTCATTTCGAATGACTGGTCCTCAGTGTTGTGAGAACGATGACTGGTTAAAATTTTTGGTGGTTTCTTGTTCAGTCCATAGGCCTACATCATGTGGCAAACCGGTGAGCATGTGGCTCTATTAGTATAGGAGATACCTGAAAACATATCACACTTTTCATCATAGTGCTTTTACCAATGCATAAAATGCATGGAGAAGTCATTTCGAATGACTGGTCCTCAGTGTTGTGAGAACGATGACTGGTTAAAATTTTTGGTGGTTTCTTGTTCAGTCCATAGGCCTACATCATGTGGCAAACCGGTGAGCATGTGGCTCTATTAGTATAGGAGATACCTGAAAACATATCACACTTTTCATCATAGTGCTTTTACCAATGCATAAAATGCATAGAGAAGTCATTTCGAATGACTGGTCCTCAGTGTTGTGAGAACGATGACTGGTTAAAATTTTTGGTGGTTTCTTGTTCAGTCTATAGGCCTACATCATGTGGCATACCGGTGAGCATGTGGCTCTATTAGTATAGGAGATACCTGAAAACATATCACACTTTTCATCATAGTGCTTTTACCAATGCATAAAATGCATGGAGAAGTCATTTCGAATGACTGGTCCTCAGTGTTGTGAGAACGATGACTGGTTAAAATTTTTGGTGGTTTCTTGTTCAGTCCATAGGCCTACATCATGTGGCAATCCGGTGAGCATGTGGCTCTATTAGTATAGGAGATACCTGAAAACATATCACACTTTTCATCATAGTGCTTTTACCAATGCCTAAAATGCATGGAGAAGTCATTTCGAATGACTGGTCCTCAGTGTTGTGAGAACGATGACTGGTTAAAATTTTTGGTGGTTTCTTGTTCAGTCCATAGGCCTACATCATGTGGCAAACCGGTGAGCATGTGGCTCTATTAGTATAGGAGATACCTGAAAACATATCACACTTTTCATCATAGTGCTTTTACCAATGCATAAAATGCATGGAGAAGTCATTTCGAATGACTGGTCCTCAGTGTTGTGAGAACGATGACTGGTTAAAATTTTTGGTGGTTTCTTGTTCAGTCCATAGGCCTACATCATGTGGCAAACCGGTGAGCATGTGGCTCTATTAGTATAGGAGATACCTGAAAACATATCACACTTTTCATCATAGTGCTTTTACCAATGCATAAAATGCATGGAGAAGTCATTTCGAATGACTGGTCCTCAGTGTTGTGAGAACGATGACTGGTTAAAATTTTTGGTGGTTTCTTGTTCAGTCCATAGGCCTACATCATGTGGCAATCCGGTGAGCATGTGGCTCTATTAGTATAGGAGATAACTGAAAACATATCACACTTTTCATCATAGTGCTTTTACCAATGCATAAAATGCATGGAGAAGTCATTTCGAATGACTGGTCCTCAGTGTTGTGAGAACGATGACTGGTTAAAATTTTTGGTGGTTTCTTGTTCAGTCCATAGGCCTACATCATGTGGCAAACCGGTGTGAGCATGTGGCTCTATTAGTATAGGAGATACCTGAAAACATATCACACTTTTCATCATAGTGCTTTTACCAATGCATAAAATGCATAGAGAAGTCATTTCGAATGACTGGTCCTCAGTGTTGTGAGAACGATGACTGGTTAAAATTTTTGGTGGTTTCTTGTTCAGTCTATAGGCCTACATCATGTGGCAAACCGGTGAGCATGTGGCTCTATTAGTATAGGAGATACCTGAAAACATATCACACTTTTCATCATAGTGCTTTTACCAATGCATAAAATGCATGGAGAAGTCATTTCGAATGACTGGTCCTCAGTGTTGTGAGAACGATGACTGGTTAAAATTTTTGGTGGTTTCTTGTTCAGTCCATAGGCCTACATCATGTGGCAATCCGGTGAGCATGTGGCTCTATTAGTATATTAGTATAGGAGATACCTGAAAACATATCACACTTTTCATCATAGTGCTTTTACCAATGCCTAAAATGCATGGAGAAGTCATTTCGAATGACTGGTCCTCAGTGTTGTGAGAACGATGACTGGTTAAAATTTTTGGTGGTTTCTTGTTCAGTCCATAGGCCTACATCATGTGGCAAACCGGTGAGCATGTGGCTCTATTAGTATAGGAGATACCTGAAAACATATCACACTTTTCATCATAGTGCTTTTACCAATGCACAAAATGCATGGAGAAGTCATTTCGAATGACTGGTCCTCAGTGTTGTGAGAACGATGACTGGTTAAAATTTTTGGTGGTTTCTTGTTCAGTCCATAGGCCTACATCATGTGGCAAACCGGTAAGCATGTGGCTCTATTAGTATAGGAGATACCTGAAAACATATCACACTTTTCATCATAGTGCTTTTACCAATGCATAAAATGCATGGAGAAGTCATTTCGAATGACTGGTCCTCAGTGTTGTGAGAACGATGACTGGTTAAAATTTTTGGTGGTTTCTTGTTCAGTCCATAGGCCTACATCATGTGGCAAACCGGTGAGCATGTGGCTCTATTAGTATAGGAGATACCTGAAAACATATCACACTTTTCATCATAGTGCTTTTACCAATGCATAAAATGCATGGAGAAGTCATTTCGAATGACTGGTCCTCAGTGTTGTGAGAACGATGACTGGTTAAAATTTTTGGTGGTTTCTTGTTCAGTCCATAGGCCTACATCATGTGGCAAACCGGTGAGCATGTGGCTCTATTAGTATAGGAGATACCTGAAAACATATCACACTTTTCATCATAGTGCTTTTACCAATGCATAAAATGCATGGAGAAGTCATTTCGAATGACTGGTCCTCAGTGTTGTGAGAACGATGACTGGTTAAAATTTTTAGTGGTTTCTTGTTCAGTCCATAGGCCTACATCATGTGGCAAACCGGTGAGCATGTGGCTCTATTAGTATAGGAGATACCTGAAAACATATCACACTTTTCATCATAGTGCTTTTACCAATGCATAAAATGCATGGAGAAGTCATTTCGAATGACTGGTCCTCAGTGTTGTGAGAACGATGACTGGTTAAAATTTTTGGTGGTTTCTTGTTCAGTCCATAGGCCTACATCATGTGGCAAACCGGTGAGCATGTGGCTCTATTAGTATAGGAGATACCTGAAAACATATCACACTTTTCATCATAGTGCTTTTACCAATGCATAAAATGCATGGAGAAGTCATTTCGAATGACTGGTCCTCAGTGTTGTGAGAACGATGACTGGTTAAAATTTTTGGTGGTTTCTTGTTCAGTCCATAGGCCTACATCATGTGGCAATCCGGTGAGCATGTGGCTCTATTAGTATAGGAGATAACTGAAAACATATCACACTTTTCATCATAGTGCTTTTACCAATGCATAAAATGCATGGAGAAGTCATTTCGAATGACTGGTCCTCAGTGTTGTGAGAACGATGACTGGTTAAAATTTTTGGTGGTTTCTTGTTCAGTCCATAGGCCTACATCATGTGGCAAACCGGTGAGCATGTGGCTCTATTAGTATAGGAGATACCTGAAAACATATCACACTTTTCATCATAGTGCTTTTACCAATGCATAAAATGCATGGAGAAGTCATTTCGAATGACTGGTCCTCAGTGTTGTGAGAACGATGACTGGTTAAAATTTTTGGTGGTTTCTTGTTCAGTCCATAGGCCTACATCATGTGGCAATCCGGTGAGCATGTGGCTCTATTAGTATAGGAGATACTTGAAAACATATCACACTTTTCATCATAGTGCTTTTACCAATGCATAAAATGCATGGAGAAGTCATTTCGAATGACTGGTCCTCAGTGTTGTGAGAACGATGACTGGTTAAAATTTTTGGTGGTTTCTTGTTCAGTCCATAGGCCTACATCATGTGGCAAACCGGTGAGCATGTGGCTCTATTAGTATAGGAGATACCTGAAAACATATCACACTTTTCATCATAGTGCTTTTACCAATGCATAAAATGCATGGAGAAGTCATTTCGAATGACTGGTCCTCAGTGTTGTGAGAACGATGACTGGTTAAAATTTTTGGTGGTTTCTTGTTCAGTCCATAGGCCTACATCATGTGGCAAACCGGTGAGCATGTGGCTCTATTAGTATAGGAGATACCTGAAAACATATCACACTTTTCATCATAGTGCTTTTACCAATGCATAAAATGCATAGAGAAGTCATTTCGAATGACTGGTCCTCAGTGTTGTGAGAACGATGACTGGTTAAAATTTTTGGTGGTTTCTTGTTCAGTCTATAGGCCTACATCATGTGGCAAACCGGTGAGCATGTGGCTCTATTAGTATAGGAGATACCTGAAAACATATCACACTTTTCATCATAGTGCTTTTACCAATGCATAAAATGCATGGAGAAGTCATTTCGAATGACTGGTCCTCAGTGTTGTGAGAACGATGACTGGTTAAAATTTTTGGTGGTTTCTTGTTCAGTCCATAGGCCTACATCATGTGGCAATCCGGTGAGCATGTGGCTCTATTAGTATATTAGTATAGGAGATACCTGAAAACATATCACACTTTTCATCATAGTGCTTTTACCAATGCCTAAAATGCATGGAGAAGTCATTTCGAATGACTGGTCCTCAGTGTTGTGAGAACGATGACTGGTTAAAATTTTTGGTGGTTTCTTGTTCAGTCCATAGGCCTACATCATGTGGCAAACCGGTGAGCATGTGGCTCTATTAGTATAGGAGATACCTGAAAACATATCACACTTTTCATCATAGTGCTTTTACCAATGCATAAAATGCATGGAGAAGTCATTTCGAATGACTGGTCCTCAGTGTTGTGAGAACGATGACTGGTTAAAATTTTTGGTGGTTTCTTGTTCAGTCCATAGGCCTACATCATGTGGCAATCCGGTGAGCATGTGGCTCTATTAGTATAGGAGATACCTGAAAACATATCACACTTTTCATCATAGTGCTTTTACCAATGCATAAAATGCATGGAGAAGTCATTTCGAATGAATGGTCCTCAGTGTTGTGAGAACGATGACTGGTTAAAATTTTTGGTGGTTTCTTGTTCAGTCCATAGGCCTACATCATGTGGCAAACCGGTGAGCATGTGGCTCTATTAGTATAGGAGATACCTGAAAACATATCACACTTTTCATCATAGTGCTTTTACCAATGCATAAAATGCATGGAGAAGTCATTTCGAATGACTGGTCCTCAGTGTTGTGAGAACGATGACTGGTTAAAATTTTTGGTGGTTTCTTGTTCAGTCCATAGGCCTACATCATGTGGCAAACCGGTGAGCATGTGGCTCTATTAGTATAGGAGATACCTGAAAACATATCACACTTTTCATCATAGTGCTTTTACCAATGCATAAAATGCATGGAGAAGTCATTTCGAATGACTGGTCCTCAGTGTTGTGAGAACGATGACTGGTTAAAATTTTTGGTGGTTTCTTGTTCAGTCCATAGGCCTACATCATGTGGCAAACCGGTGAGCATGTGGCTCTATTAGTATAGGAGATACCTGAAAACATATCACACTTTTCATCATAGTGCTTTTACCAATGCATAAAATGCATAGAGAAGTCATTTCGAATGACTGGTCCTCAGTGTTGTGAGAACGATGACTGGTTAAAATTTTTGGTGGTTTCTTGTTCAGTCTATAGGCCTACATCATGTGGCAAACCGGTGAGCATGTGGCTCTATTAGTATAGGAGATACCTGAAAACATATCACACTTTTCATCATAGTGCTTTTACCAATGCATAAAATGCATGGAGAAGTCATTTCGAATGACTGGTCCTCAGTGTTGTGAGAACGATGACTGGTTAAAATTTTTGGTGGTTTCTTGTTCAGTCCATAGGCCTACATCATGTGGCAATCCGGTGAGCATGTGGCTCTATTAGTATATTAGTATAGGAGATACCTGAAAACATATCACACTTTTCATCATAGTGCTTTTACCAATGCCTAAAATGCATGGAGAAGTCATTTCGAATGACTGGTCCTCAGTGTTGTGAGAACGATGACTGGTTAAAATTTTTGGTGGTTTCTTGTTCAGTCCATAGGCCTACATCATGTGGCAAACCGGTGAGCATGTGGCTCTATTAGTATAGGAGATACCTGAAAACATATCACACTTTTCATCATAGTGCTTTTACCAATGCATAAAATGCATGGAGAAGTCATTTCGAATGACTGGTCCTCAGTGTTGTGAGAACGATGACTGGTTAAAATTTTTGGTGGTTTCTTGTTCAGTCCATAGGCCTACATCATGTGGCAATCCGGTGAGCATGTGGCTCTATTAGTATAGGAGATACCTGAAAACATATCACACTTTTCATCATAGTGCTTTTACCAATGCATAAAATGCATGGAGAAGTCATTTCGAATGAATGGTCCTCAGTGTTGTGAGAACGATGACTGGTTAAAATTTTTGGTGGTTTCTTGTTCAGTCCATAGGCCTACATCATGTGGCAAACCGGTGAGCATGTGGCTCTATTAGTATAGGAGATACCTGAAAACATATCACACTTTTCATCATAGTGCTTTTACCAATGCATAAAATGCATGGAGAAGTCATTTCGAATGACTGGTCCTCAGTGTTGTGAGAACGATGACTGGTTAAAATTTTTGGTGGTTTCTTGTTCAGTCCATAGGCCTACATCATGTGGCAAACCGGTGAGCATGTGGCTCTATTAGTATAGGAGATACCTGAAAACATATCACACTTTTCATCATAGTGCTTTTACCAATGCATAAAATGCATGGAGAAGTCATTTCGAATGACTGGTCCTCAGTGTTGTGAGAACGATGACTGGTTAAAATTTTTGGTGGTTTCTTGTTCAGTCCATAGGCCTACATCATGTGGCAAACCGGTGAGCATGTGGCTCTATTAGTATAGGAGATACCTGAAAACATATCACACTTTTCATCATAGTGCTTTTACCAATGCATAAAATGCATGGAGAAGTCATTTCGAATGACTGGTCCTCAGTGTTGTGAGAACGATGACTGGTTAAAATTTTTGGTGGTTTCTTGTTCAGTCCATAGGCCTACATCATGTGGCAATCCGGTGAGCATGTGGCTCTATTAGTATAGGAGATACCTGAAAACATATCACACTTTTCATCATAGTGCTTTTACCAATGCATAAAATGCATGGAGAAGTCATTTCGAATGACTGGTCCTCAGTGTTGTGAGAACGATGACTGGTTAAAATTTTTGGTGGTTTCTTGTTCAGTCCATAGGCCTACATCATGTGGCAAACCGGTGAGCATGTGGCTCTATTAGTATAGGAGATACCTGAAAACATATCACACTTTTCATCATAGTGCTTTTACCAATGCATAAAATGCATAGAGAAGTCATTTCGAATGACTGGTCCTCAGTGTTGTGAGAACGATGACTGGTTAAAATTTTTGGTGGTTTCTTGTTCAGTCTATAGGCCTACATCATGTGGCAAACCGGTGAGCATGTGGCTCTATTAGTATAGGAGATACCTGAAAACATATCACACTTTTCATCATAGTGCTTTTACCAATGCATAAAATGCATGGAGAAGTCATTTCGAATGACTGGTCCTCAGTGTTGTGAGAACGATGACTGGTTAAAATTTTTGGTGCTTTCTTGTTCAGTCCATAGGCCTACATCATGTGGCAAACCGGTGAGCATGTGGCTCTATTAGTATAGGAGATACCTGAAAACATATCACACTTTTCATCATAGTGCTTTTACCAATGCATAAAATGCATGGAGAAGTCATTTCGAATGACTGGTCCTCAGTGTTGTGAGAACGATGACTGGTTAAAATTTTTGGTGGTTTCTTGTTCAGTCCATAGGCCTACATCATGTGGCAAACCGGTGAGCATGTGGCTCTATTAGTATAGGAGATACCTGAAAACATATCACACTTTTCATCATAGTGCTTTTACCAATGCATAAAATGCATAGAGAAGTCATTTCGAATGACTGGTCCTCAGTGTTGTGAGAACGATGACTGGTTAAAATTTTTGGTGGTTTCTTGTTCAGTCTATAGGCCTACATCATGTGGCAAACCGGTGAGCATGTGGCTCTATTAGTATAGGAGATACCTGAAAACATATCACACTTTTCATCATAGTGCTTTTACCAATGCATAAAATGCATGGAGAAGTCATTTCGAATGACTGGTCCTCAGTGTTGTGAGAACGATGACTGGTTAAAATTTTTGGTGGTTTCTTGTTCAGTCCATAGGCCTACATCATGTGGCAAACCGGTAAGCATGTGGCTCTATTAGTATAGGAGATACCTGAAAACATATCACACTTTTCATCATAGTGCTTTTACCAATGCATAAAATGCATGGAGAAGTCATTTCGAATGACTGGTCCTCAGTGTTGTGAGAACGATGACTGGTTAAAATTTTTGGTGGTTTCTTGTTCAGTCCATAGGCCTACATCATGTGGCAATCCGGTGAGCATGTGGCTCTATTAGTATAGGAGATACCTGAAAACATATCACACTTTTCATCATAGTGCTTTTACCAATGCATAAAATGCATGGAGAAGTCATTTCGAATGAATGGTCCTCAGTGTTGTGAGAACGATGACTGGTTAAAATTTTTGGTGGTTTCTTGTTCAGTCCATAGGCCTACATCATGTGGCAAACCGGTGAGCATGTGGCTCTATTAGTATAGGAGATACCTGAAAACATATCACACTTTTCATCATAGTGCTTTTACCAATGCATAAAATGCATGGAGAAGTCATTTCGAATGACTGGTCCTCAGTGTTGTGAGAACGATGACTGGTTAAAATTTTTGGTGGTTTCTTGTTCAGTCCATAGGCCTACATCATGTGGCAAACCGGTGAGCATGTGGCTCTATTAGTATAGGAGATACCTGAAAACATATCACACTTTTCATCATAGTGCTTTTACCAATGCATAAAATGCATGGAGAAGTCATTTCGAATGACTGGTCCTCAGTGTTGTGAGAACGATGACTGGTTAAAATTTTTGGTGGTTTCTTGTTCAGTCCATAGGCCTACATCATGTGGCAAACCGGTGAGCATGTGGCTCTACTAGTATAGGAGATACCTGAAAACATATCACGCTTTTCATCATAGTGCTTTTACGAATGCATAAAATGCATGGAGAAGTCATTTCGAATGACTGGTCCTCAGTGTTGTGAGAACGATGACTGGTTAAAATTTTTGGTGGTTTCTTGTTCAGTCCATAGGCCTACATCATGTGGCAAACCGGTGAGCATGTGGCTCTATTAGTATAGGAGATACCTGAAAACATATCACACTTTTCATCATAGTGCTTTTACCAATGCATAAAATGCATGGAGAAGTCATTTCGAATGACTGGTCCTCAGTGTTGTGAGAACGATGACTGGTTAAAATTTTTGGTGGTTTCTTGTTCAGTCCATAGGCCTACATCATGTGGCAATCCGGTGAGCATGTGGCTCTATTAGTATAGGAGATACCTGAAAACATATCACACTTTTCATCATAGTGCTTTTACCAATGCATAAAATGCATGGAGAAGTCATTTCGAATGACTGGTCCTCAGTGTTGTGAGAACGATGACTGGTTAAAATTTTTGGTGGTTTCTTGTTCAGTCCATAGGCCTACATCATGTGGCAAACCGGTGAGCATGTGGCTCTATTAGTATAGGAGATACCTGAAAACATATCACACTTTTCATCATAGTGCTTTTACCAATGCATAAAATGCATGGAGAAGTCATTTCGAATGACTGGTCCTCAGTGTTGTGAGAACGATGACTGGTTAAAATTTTTGGTGGTTTCTTGTTCAGTCCATAGGCCTACATCATGTGGCAAACCGGTGAGCATGTGGCTCTATTAGTATAGGAGATACCTGAAAACATATCACACTTTTCATCATAGTGCTTTTACCAATGCATAAAATGCATGGAGAAGTCATTTCGAATGACTGGTCCTCAGTGTTGTGAGAACGATGACTGGTTAAAATTTTTGGTGGTTTCTTGTTCAGTCCATAGGCCTACATCATGTGGCAAACCGGTGAGCATGTGGCTCTATTAGTATAGGAGATACCTGAAAACATATCACACTTTTCATCATAGTGCTTTTACCAATGCATAAAATGCATGGAGAAGTCATTTCGAATGACTGGTCCTCAGTGTTGTGAGAACGATGACTGGTTAAAATTTTTTGGTGGTTTCTTGTTCAGTCCATAGGCCTACATCATGTGGCAATCCGGT
Source organism: Ranitomeya imitator (assembly GCF_032444005.1). Classification (NCBI taxonomy): domain Eukaryota; kingdom Metazoa; phylum Chordata; class Amphibia; order Anura; family Dendrobatidae; genus Ranitomeya; species Ranitomeya imitator. Next base: position 48,057 of record NW_027194304.1, read on the forward strand.
GAGCATGTGGCTCTATTAGTATAGGAGATACCTGAAAACATATCACACTTTTCATCATAGTGCTTTTACCAATGCATAAAATGCATGGAGAAGTCATTTCGAATGACTGGTCCTCAGTGTTGTGAGAACGATGACTGGTTAAAATTTTTGGTGGTTTCTTGTTCAGTCCATAGGCCTACATCATGTGGCAAACCGGTGAGCATGTGGCTCTATTAGTATAGGAGATACCTGAAAACATATCACACTTTTCATCATAGTGCTTTTACCAATGCATAAAATGCATGGAGAAGTCATTTCGAATGACTGGTCCTCAGTGTTGTGAGAACGATGACTGGTTAAAATTTTTGGTGGTTTCTTGTTCAGTCCATAGGCCTACATCATGTGGCAATCCGGTGAGCATGTGGCTCTATTAGTATAGGAGATACCTGAAAACATATCACACTTTTCATCATAGTGCTTTTACCAATGCATAAAATGCATGGAGAAGTCATTTCGAATGACTGGTCCTCAGTGTTGTGAGAACGATGACTGGTTAAAATTTTTGGTGGTTTCTTGTTCAGTCCATAGGCCTACATCATGTGGCAAACCGGTGAGCATGTGGCTCTATTAGTATAGGAGATACCTGAAAACATATCACACTTTTCATCATAGTGCTTTTACCAATGCATAAAATGCATGGAGAAGTCATTTCGAATGACTGGTCCTCAGTGTTGTGAGAACGATGACTGGTTAAAATTTTTGGTGGTTTCTTGTTCAGTCCATAAGCCTACATCATGTGGCAAACCGGTGAGCATGTGGCTCTATTAGTATAGGAGATACCTGAAAACATATCACACTTTTCATCATAGTGCTTTTACCAATGCATAAAATGCATGGAGAAGTCATTTCGAATGACTGGTCCTCAGTGTTGTGAGAACGATGACTGGTTAAAATTTTTGGTGGTTTCTTGTTCAGTCCATAGGCCTACATCATGTGGCAATCCGGTGAGCATGTGGCTCTATTAGTATAGGAGATACCTGAAAACATATCACACTTTTCATCATAGTGCTTTTACCAATGCATAAAATGCATGGAGAAGTCATTTCGAATGACTGGTCCTCAGTGTTGTGAGAACGATGACTGGTTAAAATTTTTGGTGGTTTCTTGTTCAGTCCATAGGCCTACATCATGTGGCAAACCGGTGAGCATGTGGCTCTATTAGTATAGGAGATACCTGAAAACATATCACACTTTTCATCATAGTGCTTTTACCAATGCATAAAATGCATGGAGAAGTCATTTCGAATGACTGGTCCTCAGTGTTGTGAGAACGATGACTGGTTAAAATTTTTGGTGGTTTCTTGTTCAGTCCATAGGCCTACATCATGTGGCAATCCGGTGAGCATGTGGCTCTATTAGTATAGGAGATACGTGAAAACATATCACACTTTTCATCATAGTGCTTTTACCAATGCATAAAATGCATGGAGAAGTCATTTCGAATGACTGGTCCTCAGTGTTGTGAGAACGATGACTGGTTAAAATTTTTGGTGGTTTCTTGTTCAGTCCATAGGCCTACATCATGTGGCAAACCGGTGAGCATGTGGCTCTATTAGTATAGGAGATACCTGAAAACATATCACACTTTTCATCATAGTGCTTTTACCAATGCATAAAATGCATGGAGAAGTCATTTCGAATGACTGGTCCTCAGTGTTGTGAGAACGATGACTGGTTAAAATTTTTGGTGGTTTCTTGTTCAGTCCATAGGCCTACATCATGTGGCAATCCGGTGAGCATGTGGCTCTATTAGTATAGGAGATACCTGAAAACATATCACACTTTTCATCATAGTGCTTTTACCAATGCATAAAATGCATGGAGAAGTCATTTCGAATGACTGGTCCTCAGTGTTGTGAGAACGATGACTGGTTAAAATTTTTGGTGGTTTCTTGTTCAGTCCATAGGCCTACATCATGTGGCAATCCGGTGAGCATGTGGCTCTATTAGTATAGGAGATACCTGAAAACATATCACACTTTTCATCATAGTGCTTTTACCAATGCATAAAATGCATGGAGAAGTCATTTCGAATGACTGGTCCTCAGTGTTGTGAGAATGATGACTGGTTAAAATTTTTGGTGGTTTCTTGTTCAGTCCATAGGCCTACATCATGTGGCAAACCGGTGAGCATGTGGCTCTATTAGTATAGGAGATACCTGAAAACATATCACACTTTTCATCATAGTGCTTTTACCAATGCATAAAATGCATGGAGAAGTCATTTCGAATGACTGGTCCTCAGTGTTGTGAGAACGATGACTGGTTAAAATTTTTGGTGGTTTCTTGTTCAGTCCATAGGCCTACATCATGTGGCAAACCGGTGAGCATGTGGCTCTATTAGTATAGGAGATACCTGAAAACATATCACACTTTTCATCATAGTGCTTTTACCAATGCATAAAATGCATGGAGAAGTCATTTCGAATGACTGGTCCTCAGTGTTGTGAGAACGATGACTGGTTAAAATTTTTGGTGGTTTCTTGTTCAGTCCATAGGCCTACATCATGTGGCAAACCGATGAGCATGTGGCTCTATTAGTATAGGAGATACCTGAAAACATATCACACTTTTCATCATAGTGCTTTTACCAATGCATAAAATGCATGGAGAAGTCATTTCGAATGATTGGTCCTCAGTGTTGTGAGAACGATGACTGGTTAAAATTTTTGGTGGTTTCTTGTTCAGTCCATAGGCCTACATCATGTGGCAAACCGGTGAGCATGTGGCTCTATTAGTATAGGAGATACCTGAAAACATATCACGCTTTTCATCATAGTGCTTTTACGAATGCATAAAATGCATGGAGAAGTCATTTCGAATGACTGGTCCTCAGTGTTGTGAGAACGATGACTGGTTAAAATTTTTGGTGGTTTCTTGTTCAGTCCATAGGCCTACATCATGTGGCAAACCGGTGAGCATGTGGCTCTATTAGTATAGGAGATACCTGAAAACATATCACACTTTTCATCATAGTGCTTTTACCAATGCATAAAATGCATGGAGAAGTCATTTCGAATGACTGGTCCTCAGTGTTGTGAGAACGATGACTGGTTAAAATTTTTGGTGGTTTCTTGTTCAGTCCATAGGCCTACATCATGTGGCAATCCGGTGAGCATGTGGCTCTATTAGTATAGGAGATACCTGAAAACATATCACACTTTTCATCATAGTGCTTTTACCAATGCATAAAATGCATGGAGAAGTCATTTCGAATGACTGGTCCTCAGTGTTGTGAGAACGATGACTGGTTAAAATTTTTGGTGGTTTCTTGTTCAGTCCATAGGCCTACATCATGTGGCAAACCGGTGAGCATGTGGCTCTATTAGTATAGGAGATACCTGAAAACATATCACACTTTTCATCATAGTGCTTTTACCAATGCATAAAATGCATGGAGAAGTCATTTCGAATGACTGGTCCTCAGTGTTGTGAGAACGATGACTGGTTAAAATTTTTGGTGGTTTCTTGTTCAGTCCATAAGCCTACATCATGTGGCAAACCGGTGAGCATGTGGCTCTATTAGTATAGGAGATACCTGAAAACATATCACACTTTTCATCATAGTGCTTTTACCAATGCATAAAATGCATGGAGAAGTCATTTCGAATGACTGGTCCTCAGTGTTGTGAGAACGATGACTGGTTAAAATTTTTGGTGGTTTCTTGTTCAGTCCATAGGCCTACATCATGTGGCAAACCGGTGAGCATGTGGCTCTATTAGTATAGGAGATACCTGAAAACATATCACACTTTTCATCATAGTGCTTTTACCAATGCATAAAATGCATGGAGAAGTCATTTCGAATGACTGGTCCTCAGTGTTGTGAGAACGATGACTGGTTAAAATTTTTGGTGGTTTCTTGTTCTGTCCATAGGCCTACATCATGTGGCAATCCGGTGAGCATGTGGCTCTATTAGTATAGGAGATACCTGAAAACATATCACACTTTTCATCATAGTGCTTTTACCAATGCATAAAATGCATGGAGAAGTCATTTCTAATGACTGGTCCTCAGTGTTGTGAGAACGATGACTGGTTAAAATTTTTGGTGGTTTCTTGTTCAGTCCATAGGCCTACATCATGTGGCAATCCGGTGAGCATGTGGCTCTATTAGTATAGGAGATACCTGAAAACATATCACACTTTTCATCATAGTGCTTTTACCAATGCATAAAATGCATGGAGAAGTCATTTCGAATGACTGGTCCTCAGTGTTGTGAGAACGATGACTGGTTAAAATTTTTGGTGGTTTCTTGTTCAGTCCATAGGCCTACATCATGTGGCAAACCGGTGAGCATGTGGCTCTATTAGTATAGGAGATACCTGAAAACATATCACACTTTTCATCATAGTGCTTTTACCAATGCATAAAATGCATGGAGAAGTCATTTCGAATGACTGGTCCTCAGTGTTGTGAGAACGATGACTGGTTAAAATTTTTGGTGGTTTCTTGTTCAGTCCATAGGCCTACATCATGTGGCAAACCGGTAAGCATGTGGCTCTATTAGTATAGGAGATACCTGAAAACATATCACACTTTTCATCATAGTGCTTTTACCAATGCATAAAATGCATGGAGAAGTCATTTCGAATGACTGGTCCTCAGTGTTGTGAGAACGATGACTGGTTAAAATTTTTGGTGGTTTCTTGTTCAGTCCATAGGCCTACATCATGTGGCAAACCGGTGAGCATGTGGCTCTATTAGTATAGGAGATACCTGAAAACATATCACACTTTTCATCATAGTGCTTTTACCAATGCATAAAATGCATGGAGAAGTCATTTCGAATGACTGGTCCTCAGTGTTGTGAGAACGATGACTGGTTAAAATTTTTGGTGGTTTCTTGTTCAGTCCATAGGCCTACATCATGTGGCAAACCGGTGAGCATGTGGCTCTATTAGTATAGGAGATACCTGAAAACATATCACACTTTTCATCATAGTGCTTTTACCAATGCATAAAATGCATGGAGAAGTCATTTCGAATGACTGGTCCTCAGTGTTGTGAGAACGATGACTGGTTAAAATTTTTGGTGGTTTCTTGTTCAGTCCATAGGCCTACATCATGTGGCAAACCGGTGAGCATGTGGCTCTATTAGTATAGGAGATACCTGAAAACATATCACACTTTTCATCATAGTGCTTTTACCAATGCATAAAATGCATAGAGAAGTCATTTCGAATGACTGGTCCTCAGTGTTGTGAGAACGATGACTGGTTAAAATTTTTGGTGGTTTCTTGTTCAGTCTATAGGCCTACATCATGTGGCAAACCGGTGAGCATGTGGCTCTATTAGTATAGGAGATACCTGAAAACATATCACACTTTTCATCATAGTGCTTTTACCAATGCATAAAATGCATGGAGAAGTCATTTCGAATGACTGGTCCTCAGTGTTGTGAGAACGATGACTGGTTAAAATTTTTGGTGGTTTCTTGTTCAGTCCATAGGCCTACATCATGTGGCAATCCGGTGAGCATGTGGCTCTATTAGTATAGGAGATACCTGAAAACATATCACACTTTTCATCATAGTGCTTTTACCAATGCCTAAAATGCATGGAGAAGTCATTTCGAATGACTGGTCCTCAGTGTTGTGAGAACGATGACTGGTTAAAATTTTTGGTGGTTTCTTGTTCAGTCCATAGGCCTACATCATGTGGCAAACCGGTGAGCATGTGGCTCTATTAGTATAGGAGATACCTGAAAACATATCACACTTTTCATCATAGTGCTTTTACCAATGCATAAAATGCATGGAGAAGTCATTTCGAATGACTGGTCCTCAGTGTTGTGAGAACGATGACTGGTTAAAATTTTTGGTGGTTTCTTGTTCAGTCCATAGGCCTACATCATGTGGCAAACCGGTGAGCATGTGGCTCTATTAGTATAGGAGATACCTGAAAACATATCACACTTTTCATCATAGTGCTTTTACCAATGCATAAAATGCATGGAGAAGTCATTTCGAATGACTGGTCCTCAGTGTTGTGAGAACGATGACTGGTTAAAATTTTTGGTGGTTTCTTGTTCAGTCCATAGGCCTACATCATGTGGCAAACCGGTGAGCATGTGGCTCTATTAGTATAGGAGATACCTGAAAACATATCACACTTTTCATCATAGTGCTTTTACCAATGCATAAAATGCATAGAGAAGTCATTTCGAATGACTGGTCCTCAGTGTTGTGAGAACGATGACTGGTTAAAATTTTTGGTGGTTTCTTGTTCAGTCTATAGGCCTACATCATGTGGCAAACCGGTGAGCATGTGGCTCTATTAGTATAGGAGATACCTGAAAACATATCACACTTTTCATCATAGTGCTTTTACCAATGCATAAAATGCATGGAGAAGTCATTTCGAATGACTGGTCCTCAGTGTTGTGAGAACGATGACTGGTTAAAATTTTTGGTGGTTTCTTGTTCAGTCCATAGGCCTACATCATGTGGCAATCCGGTGAGCATGTGGCTCTATTAGTATAGGAGATACCTGAAAACATATCACACTTTTCATCATAGTGCTTTTACCAATGCCTAAAATGCATGGAGAAGTCATTTCGAATGACTGGTCCTCAGTGTTGTGAGAACGATGACTGGTTAAAATTTTTGGTGGTTTCTTGTTCAGTCCATAGGCCTACATCATGTGGCAAACCGGTGAGCATGTGGCTCTATTAGTATAGGAGATACCTGAAAACATATCACACTTTTCATCATAGTGCTTTTACCAATGCACAAAATGCATGGAGAAGTCATTTCGAATGACTGGTCCTCAGTGTTGTGAGAACGATGACTGGTTAAAATTTTTGGTGGTTTCTTGTTCAGTCCATAGGCCTACATCATGTGGCAAACCGGTGAGCATGTGGCTCTATTAGTATAGGAGATACCTGAAAACATATCACACTTTTCATCATAGTGCTTTTACCAATGCATAAAATGCATGGAGAAGTCATTTCGAATGACTGGTCCTCAGTGTTGTGAGAACGATGACTGGTTAAAATTTTTGGTGGTTTCTTGTTCAGTCCATAGGCCTACATCATGTGGCAAACCGGTGAGCATGTGGCTCTATTAGTATAGGAGATACCTGAAAACATATCACACTTTTCATCATAGTGCTTTTACCAATGCATAAAATGCATGGAGAAGTCATTTCGAATGACTGGTCCTCAGTGTTGTGAGAATGATGACTGGTTAAAATTTTTGGTGGTTTCTTGTTCAGTCCATAGGCCTACATCATGTGGCAAACCGGTGAGCAAGTGGCTCTATTAGTATAGGAGATACCTGAAAACATATCACACTTTTCATCATAGTGCTTTTACCAATGCATAAAATGCATGGAGAAGTCATTTCGAATGACTGGTCCTCAGTGTTGTGAGAACGATGACTGGTTAAAATTTTTGGTGGTTTCTTGTTCAGTCCATAGGCCTACATCATGTGGCAAACCGGTGAGCATGTGGCTCTATTAGTATAGGAGATACCTGAAAACATATCACACTTTTCATCATAGTGCTTTTACCAATGCATAAAATGCATGGAGAAGTCATTTCGAATGAATGGTCCTCAGTGTTGTGAGAACGATGACTGGTTAAAATTTTTGGTGGTTTCTTGTTCAGTCCATAGGCCTACATCATGTGGCAAACCGGTGAGCATGTGGCTCTATTAGTATAGGAGATACCTGAAAACATATCACACTTTTCATCATAGTGCTTTTACCAATGCACAAAATGCATGGAGAAGTCATTTCGAATGACTGGTCCTCAGTGTTGTGAGAACGATGACTGGTTAAAATTTTTGGTGGTTTCTTGTTCAGTCCATAGGCCTACATCATGTGGCAAACCGGTGAGCATGTGGCTCTATTAGTATAGGAGATACCTGAAAACATATCACACTTTTCATCATAGTGCTTTTACCAATGCATAAAATGCATGGAGAAGTCATTTCGAATGACTGGTCCTCAGTGTTGTGAGAACGATGACTGGTTAAAATTTTTGGTGGTTTCTTGTTCAGTCCATAGGCCTACATCATGTGGCAAACCGGTGAGCATGTGGCTCTATTAGTATAGGAGATACCTGAAAACATATCACACTTTTCATCATAGTGCTTTTACCAATGCATAAAATGCATGGAGAAGTCATTTCGAATGACTGGTCCTCAGTGTTGTGAGAACGATGACTGGTTAAAATTTTTGGTGGTTTCTTGTTCAGTCCATAGGCCTACATCATGTGGCAAACCGGTGAGCATGTGGCTCTATTAGTATAGGAGATACCTGAAAACATATCACACTTTTCATCATAGTGCTTTTACCAATGCATAAAATGCATGGAGAAGTCATTATTATTATTATTATTATTATTATTATACATTTTTATAGCGCCATTTATTCCATGGCGCTTTACATGTGAATACGGGGCAAATATAGACAAATACATTAAACATGAGCAGATAACAAGGCACACGAGTACATAAGGAGGGAGGACCCTGCCCGCGAGGGCTCACAGTCTGCAGGGGGTGGGTGAGGATACACTAGGAGAGGGAAGAGCTGGCTGTACGGCTGTTCAGTAGGTTGAGAAGTCATTTCGAATGACTGGTCCTCAGTGTTGTGAGAACGATGACTGGTTAAAATTTTTGGTGGTTTCTTGTTCAGTCCATAGGCCTACATCATGTGGCAAACCGGTGAGCATGTGGCTCTATTAGTATAGGAGATACCTGAAAACATATCACACTTTTCATCATAGTGCTTTTACCAATGCATAAAATGCATGGAGAAGTCATTTCGAATGACTGGTCCTCAGTGTTGTGAGAACGATGACTGGTTAAAATTTTTGGTGGTTTCTTGTTCAGTCCATAGGCCTACATCATGTGGCAAACCGATGAGCATGTGGCTCTATTAGTATAGGAGATACCTGAAAACATATCACACTTTTCATCATAGTGCTTTTACCAATGCATAAAATGCATGGAGAAGTCATTTCGAATGACTGGTCCTCAGTGTTGTGAGAACGATGACTGGTTAAAATTTTTGGTGGTTTCTTGTTCAGTCCATAGGCCTACATCATGTGGCAAACCGGTGAGCATGTGGCTCTATTAGTATAGGAGATACCTGAAAACATATCACACTTTTCATCATAGTGCTTTTACCAATGCATAAAATGCATGGAGAAGTCATTTCGAATGACTGGTCCTCAGTGTTGTGAGAACAATGACTGGTTAAAATTTTTGGTGGTTTCTTGTTCAGTCCATAGGCCTACATCATGTGGCAAACCGGTGAGCATGTGGCTCTATTAGTATAGGAGATACCTGAAAACATATCACACTTTTCATCATAGTGCTTTTACCAATGCATAAAATGCATGGAGAAGTCATTTCGAATGACTGGTCCTCAGTGTTGTGAGAACGATGACTGGTTAAAATTTTTGGTGGTTTCTTGTTCAGTCCATAGGCCTACATCATGTGGCAATCCGGTGAGCATGTGGCTCTATTAGTATAGGAGATACCTGAAAACATATCACACTTTTCATCATAGTGCTTTTACCAATGCATAAAATGCATGGAGAAGTCATTTCGAATGACTGGTCCTCAGTGTTGTGAGAACGATGACTGGTTAAAATTTTTGGTGGTTTCTTGTTCAGTCCATAGGCCTACATCATGTGGCAATCCGGTGAGCATGTGGCTCTATTAGTATAGGAGATACCTGAAAACATATCACACTTTTCATCATAGTGCTTTTACCAATGCATAAAATGCATGGAGAAGTCATTTCGAATGACTGGTCCTCAGTGTTGTGAGAACGATGACTGGTTAAAATTTTTGGTGGTTTCTTGTTCAGTCCATAGGCCTACATCATGTGGCAAACCGGTGAGCATGTGGCTCTATTAGTATAGGAGATACCTGAAAACATATCACACTTTTCATCATAGTGCTTTTACCAATGCATAAAATGCATGGAGAAGTCATTTCGAATGACTGGTCCTCAGTGTTGTGAGAACGATGACTGGTTAAAATTTTTGGTGGTTTCTTGTTCAGTCCATAGGCCTACATCATGTGGCAATCCGGTGAGCATGTGGCTCTATTAGTATAGGAGATACCTGAAAACATATCACACTTTTCATCATAGTGCTTTTACCAATGCCTAAAATGCATGGAGAAGTCATTTCGAATGACTGGTCCTCAGTGTTGTGAGAACGATGACTGGTTAAAATTTTTGGTGGTTTCTTGTTCAGTCCATAGGCCTACATCATGTGGCAAACCGGTGAGCATGTGGCTCTATTAGTATAGGAGATACCTGAAAACATATCACACTTTTCATCATAGTGCTTTTACCAATGCATAAAATGCATGGAGAAGTCATTTCGAATGACTGGTCCTCAGTGTTGTGAGAACGATGACTGGTTAAAATTTTTGGTGGTTTCTTGTTCAGTCCATAGGCCTACATCATGTGGCAATCCGGTGAGCATGTGGCTCTATTAGTATAGGAGATACCTGAACACATATCACACTTTTCATCATAGTGCTTTTACCAATGCATAAAATGCATGGAGAAGTCATTTCGAATGACTGGTCCTCAGTGTTGTGAGAACGATGACTGGTTAAAATTTTTGGTGGTTTCTTGTTCAGTCCATAGGCCTACATCATGTGGCAAACCGGTGAGCATGTGGCTCTATTAGTATAGGAGATACCTGAAAACATATCACACTTTTCATCATAGTGCTTTTACCAATGCATAAAATGCATGGAGAAGTCATTTCGAATGACTGGTCCTCAGTGTTGTGAGAACGATGACTGGTTAAAATTTTTGGTGGTTTCTTGTTCAGTCCATAGGCCTACATCATGTGGCAAACCGATGAGCATGTGGCTCTATTAGTATAGGAGATACCTGAAAACATATCACACTTTTCATCATAGTGCTTTTACCAATGCATAAAATGCATGGAGAAGTCATTTCGAATGACTGGTCCTCAGTGTTGTGAGAACGATGACTGGTTAAAATTTTTGGTGGTTTCTTGTTCAGTCCATAGGCCTACATCATGTGGCAAACCGGTGAGCATGTGGCTCTATTAGTATAGGAGATACCTGAAAACATATCACGCTTTTCATCATAGTGCTTTTACGAATGCATAAAATGCATGGAGAAGTCATTTCGAATGACTGGTCCTCAGTGTTGTGAGAATGATGACTGGTTAAAATTTTTGGTGTTTTCTTGTTCAGTCCATAGGCCTACATCATGTGGCAAACCGGTGAGCATGTGGCTCTATTAGTATAGGAGATACCTGAAAACATATCACACTTTTCATCATAGTGCTTTTACCAATGCATAAAATGCATGGAGAAGTCATTTCGAATGACTGGTCCTCAGTGTTGTGAGAACGATGACTGGTTAAAATTTTTGGTGGTTTCTTGTTCAGTCCATAGGCCTACATCATGTGGCAAACCGGTGAGCATGTGGCTCTATTAGTATAGGAGATACCTGAAAACATATCACACTTTTCATCATAGTGCTTTTGCCAATGCATAAAATGCATGGAGAAGTCATTTCGAATGACTGGTCCTCAGTGTTGTGAGAACGATGACTGGTTAAATTTTTTGGTGGTTTCTTGTTCAGTCCATAGGCCTACATCATGTGGCAATCCGGTGAGCATGTGGCTCTATTAGTATAGGAGATACCTGAAAACATATCACACTTTTCATCATAGTGCTTTTACCAATGCATAAAATGCATGGAGAAGTCATTTCGAATGACTGGTCCTCAGTGTTGTGAGAACGATGACTGGTTAAAATTTTTGGTGGTTTCTTGTTCAGTCCATAGGCCTACATCATGTGGCAAACCGGTGAGCATGTGGCTCTATTAGTATAGGAGATACCTGAAAACATATCACACTTTTCATCATAGTGCTTTTACCAATGCATAAAATGCATGGAGAAGTCATTTCGAATGACTGGTCCTCAGTGTTGTGAGAACGATGACTGGTTAAAATTTTTGGTGGTTTCTTGTTCAGTCCATAGGCCTACATCATGTGGCAATCCGGTGAGCATGTGGCTCTATTAGTATAGGAGATACCTGAAAACATATCACACTTTTCATCATAGTGCTTTTACCAATGCCTAAAATGCATGGAGAAGTCATTTCGAATGACTGGTCCTCAGTGTTGTGAGAACGATGACTGGTTAAAATTTTTGGTGGTTTCTTGTTCAGTCCATAGGCCTACATCATGTGGCAAACCGGTGAGCATGTGGCTCTATTAGTATAGGAGATACCTGAAAACATATCACACTTTTCATCATAGTGCTTTTACCAATGCATAAAATGCATGGAGAAGTCATTTCGAATGACTGGTCCTCAGTGTTGTGAGAACGATGACTGGTTAAAATTTTTGGTGGTTTCTTGTTCAGTCCATAGGCCTACATCATGTGGCAAACCGGTGAGCATGTGGCTCTATTAGTATAGGAGATACCTGAAAACATATCACACTTTTCATCATAGTGCTTTTACCAATGCATAAAATGCATAGAGAAGTCATTTCGAATGACTGGTCCTCAGTGTTGTGAGAACGATGACTGGTTAAAATTTTTGGTGGTTTCTTGTTCAGTCTATAGGCCTACATCATGTGGCAAACCGGTGAGCATGTGGCTCTATTAGTATAGGAGATACCTGAAAACATATCACACTTTTCATCATAGTGCTTTTACCAATGCATAAAATGCATGGAGAAGTCATTTCGAATGACTGGTCCTCAGTGTTGTGAGAACGATGACTGGTTAAAATTTTTGGTGGTTTCTTGTTCAGTCCATAGGCCTACATCATGTGGCAATCCGGTGAGCATGTGGCTCTATTAGTATAGGAGATACCTGAAAACATATCACACTTTTCATCATAGTGCTTTTACCAATGCCTAAAATGCATGGAGAAGTCATTTCGAATGACTGGTCCTCAGTGTTGTGAGAACGATGACTGGTTAAAATTTTTGGTGGTTTCTTGTTCAGTCCATAGGCCTACATCATGTGGCAAACCGGTGAGCATGTGGCTCTATTAGTATAGGAGATACCTGAAAACATATCACACTTTTCATCATAGTGCTTTTACCAATGCACAAAATGCATGGAGAAGTCATTTCGAATGACTGGTCCTCAGTGTTGTGAGAACGATGACTGGTTAAAATTTTTGGTGGTTTCTTGTTCAGTCCATAGGCCTACATCATGTGGCAAACCGGTAAGCATGTGGCTCTATTAGTATAGGAGATACCTGAAAACATATCACACTTTTCATCATAGTGCTTTTACCAATGCATAAAATGCATGGAGAAGTCATTTCGAATGACTGGTCCTCAGTGTTGTGAGAACGATGACTGGTTAAAATTTTTGGTGGTTTCTTGTTCAGTCCATAGGCCTACATCATGTGGCAAACCGGTGAGCATGTGGCTCTATTAGTATAGGAGATACCTGAAAACATATCACACTTTTCATCATAGTGCTTTTACCAATGCATAAAATGCATGGAGAAGTCATTTCGAATGACTGGTCCTCAGTGTTGTGAGAATGATGACTGGTTAAAATTTTTGGTGGTTTCTTGTTCAGTCCATAGGCCTACATCATGTGGCAAACCGGTGAGCATGTGGCTCTATTAGTATAGGAGATACCTGAAAACATATCACACTTTTCATCATAGTGCTTTTACCAATGCATAAAATGCATGGAGAAGTCATTTCGAATGACTGGTCCTCAGTGTTGTGAGAACGATGACTGGTTAAAATTTTTGGTGGTTTCTTGTTCAGTCCATAGGCCTACATCATGTGGCAAACCGGTGAGCATGTGGCTCTATTAGTATAGGAGATACCTGAAAACATATCACACTTTTCATCATAGTGCTTTTACCAATGCATAAAATGCATGGAGAAGTCATTTCGAATGAATGGTCCTCAGTGTTGTGAGAACGATGACTGGTTAAAATTTTTGGTGGTTTCTTGTTCAGTCCATAGGCCTACATCATGTGGCAAACCGGTGAGCATGTGGCTCTATTAGTATAGGAGATACCTGAAAACATATCACTCTTTTCATCATAGTGCTTTTACCAATGCACAAAATGCATGGAGAAGTCATTTCGAATGACTGGTCCTCAGTGTTGTGAGAACGATGACTGGTTAAAATTTTTGGTGGTTTCTTGTTCAGTCCATAGGCCTACATCATGTGGCAAACCGGTGAGCATGTGGCTCTATTAGTATAGGAGATACCTGAAAACATATCACACTTTTCATCATAGTGCTTTTACCAATGCATAAAATGCATGGAGAAGTCATTTCGAATGACTGGTCCTCAGTGTTGTGAGAACGATGACTGGTTAAAATTTTTGGTGGTTTCTTGTTCAGTCCATAGGCCTACATCATGTGGCAAACCGGTGAGCATGTGGCTCTATTAGTATAGGAGATACCTGAAAACATATCACACTTTTCATCATAGTGCTTTTACCAATGCATAAAATGCATGGAGAAGTCATTTCGAATGACTGGTCCTCAGTGTTGTGAGAACGATGACTGGTTAAAATTTTTGGTGGTTTCTTGTTCAGTCCATAGGCCTACATCATGTGGCAAACCGGTGAGCATGTGGCTCTATTAGTATAGGAGATACCTGAAAACATATCACACTTTTCATCATAGTGCTTTTACCAATGCATAAAATGCATGGAGAAGTCATTATTATTATTATTATTATTATTATTATACATTTTTATAGCGCCATTTATTCCATGGCGCTTTACATGTGAATACGGGGCAAATATAGACAAATACATTAAACATGAGCAGATAACAAGGCACACGAGTACATAAGGAGGGAGGACCCTGCCCGCGAGGGCTCACAGTCTGCAGGGGGTGGGTGAGGATACACTAGGAGAGGGAAGAGCTGGCTGTACGGCTGTTCAGTAGGTTGAGAAGTCATTTCGAATGACTGGTCCTCAGTGTTGTGAGAACGATGACTGGTTAAAATTTTTGGTGGTTTCTTGTTCAGTCCATAGGCCTACATCATGTGGCAAACCGGTGAGCATGTGGCTCTATTAGTATAGGAGATACCTGAAAACATATCACACTTTTCATCATAGTGCTTTTACCAATGCATAAAATGCATGGAGAAGTCATTTCGAATGACTGGTCCTCAGTGTTGTGAGAACGATGACTGGTTAAAATTTTTGGTGGTTTCTTGTTCAGTCCATAGGCCTACATCATGTGGCA
The DNA here is from genome assembly GCF_032444005.1 of Ranitomeya imitator. NCBI lineage: Eukaryota > Metazoa > Chordata > Amphibia > Anura > Dendrobatidae > Ranitomeya > Ranitomeya imitator. Next base: position 63,311 of record NW_027194304.1, read on the forward strand.
AACCGATGAGCATGTGGCTCTATTAGTATAGGAGATACCTGAAAACATATCACACTTTTCATCATAGTGCTTTTACCAATGCATAAAATGCATGGAGAAGTCATTTCGAATGACTGGTCCTCAGTGTTGTGAGAACGATGACTGGTTAAAATTTTTGGTGGTTTCTTGTTCAGTCCATAGGCCTACATCATGTGGCAAACTGGTGAGCATGTGGCTCTATTAGTATAGGAGATACCTGAAAACATATCACACTTTTCATCATAGTGCTTTTACCAATGCATAAAATGCATGGAGAAGTCATTTCGAATGACTGGTCCTCAGTGTTGTGAGAACGATGACTGGTTAAAATTTTTGGTGGTTTCTTGTTCAGTCCATAGGCCTACATCATGTGGCAATCCGGTGAGCATGTGGCTCTATTAGTATAGGAGATACCTGAAAACATATCACACTTTTCATCATAGTGCTTTTACCAATGCATAAAATGCATGGAGAAGTCATTTCGAATGACTGGTCCTCAGTGTTGTGAGAACGATGACTGGTTAAAATTTTTGGTGGTTTCTTGTTCAGTCCATAGGCCTACATCATGTGGCAAACCGGTGAGCATGTGGCTCTATTAGTATAGGAGATACCTGAAAACATATCACACTTTTCATCATAGTGCTTTTACCAATGCATAAAATGCATGGAGAAGTCATTTCGAATGACTGGTCCTCAGTGTTGTGAGAACGATGACTGGTTAAAATTTTTGGTGGTTTCTTGTTCAGTCCATAGGCCTACATCATGTGGCAATCCGGTGAGCATGTGGCTCTATTAGTATAGGAGATACCTGAAAACATATCACACTTTTCATCATAGTGCTTTTACCAATGCCTAAAATGCATGGAGAAGTCATTTCGAATGACTGGTCCTCAGTGTTGTGAGAACGATGACTGGTTAAAATTTTTGGTGGTTTCTTGTTCAGTCCATAGGCCTACATCATGTGGCAAACCGGTGAGCATGTGGCTCTATTAGTATAGGAGATACCTGAAAACATATCACACTTTTCATCATAGTGCTTTTACCAATGCATAAAATGCATGGAGAAGTCATTTCGAATGACTGGTCCTCAGTGTTGTGAGAACGATGACTGGTTAAAATTTTTGGTGGTTTCTTGTTCAGTCCATAGGCCTACATCATGTGGCAATCCGGTGAGCATGTGGCTCTATTAGTATAGGAGATACCTGAACACATATCACACTTTTCATCATAGTGCTTTTACCAATGCATAAAATGCATGGAGAAGTCATTTCGAATGACTGGTCCTCAGTGTTGTGAGAACGATGACTGGTTAAAATTTTTGGTGGTTTCTTGTTCAGTCCATAGGCCTACATCATGTGGCAAACCGGTGAGCATGTGGCTCTATTAGTATAGGAGATACCTGAAAACATATCACACTTTTCATCATAGTGCTTTTACCAATGCATAAAATGCATGGAGAAGTCATTTCGAATGACTGGTCCTCAGTGTTGTGAGAACGATGACTGGTTAAAATTTTTGGTGGTTTCTTGTTCAGTCCATAGGCCTACATCATGTGGCAAACCGATGAGCATGTGGCTCTATTAGTATAGGAGATACCTGAAAACATATCACACTTTTCATCATAGTGCTTTTACCAATGCATAAAATGCATGGAGAAGTCATTTCGAATGACTGGTCCTCAGTGTTGTGAGAACGATGACTGGTTAAAATTTTTGGTGGTTTCTTGTTCAGTCCATAGGCCTACATCATGTGGCAAACCGGTGAGCATGTGGCTCTATTAGTATAGGAGATACCTGAAAACATATCACGCTTTTCATCATAGTGCTTTTACGAATGCATAAAATGCATGGAGAAGTCATTTCGAATGACTGGTCCTCAGTGTTGTGAGAATGATGACTGGTTAAAATTTTTGGTGTTTTCTTGTTCAGTCCATAGGCCTACATCATGTGGCAAACCGGTGAGCATGTGGCTCTATTAGTATAGGAGATACCTGAAAACATATCACACTTTTCATCATAGTGCTTTTACCAATGCATAAAATGCATGGAGAAGTCATTTCGAATGACTGGTCCTCAGTGTTGTGAGAACGATGACTGGTTAAAATTTTTGGTGGTTTCTTGTTCAGTCCATAGGCCTACATCATGTGGCAAACCGGTGAGCATGTGGCTCTATTAGTATAGGAGATACCTGAAAACATATCACACTTTTCATCATAGTGCTTTTGCCAATGCATAAAATGCATGGAGAAGTCATTTCGAATGACTGGTCCTCAGTGTTGTGAGAACGATGACTGGTTAAAATTTTTGGTGGTTTCTTGTTCAGTCCATAGGCCTACATCATGTGGCAATCCGGTGAGCATGTGGCTCTATTAGTATAGGAGATACCTGAAAACATATCACACTTTTCATCATAGTGCTTTTACCAATGCATAAAATGCATGGAGAAGTCATTTCGAATGACTGGTCCTCAGTGTTGTGAGAACGATGACTGGTTAAAATTTTTGGTGGTTTCTTGTTCAGTCCATAGGCCTACATCATGTGGCAAACCGGTGAGCATGTGGCTCTATTAGTATAGGAGATACCTGAAAACATATCACACTTTTCATCATAGTGCTTTTACCAATGCATAAAATGCATGGAGAAGTCATTTCGAATGACTGGTCCTCAGTGTTGTGAGAACGATGACTGGTTAAAATTTTTGGTGGTTTCTTGTTCAGTCCATAGGCCTACATCATGTGACAATCCGGTGAGCATGTGGCTCTATTAGTATAGGAGATACCTGAAAACATATCACACTTTTCATCATAGTGCTTTTACCAATGCCTAAAATGCATGGAGAAGTCATTTCGAATGACTGGTCCTCAGTGTTGTGAGAACGATGACTGGTTAAAATTTTTGGTGGTTTCTTGTTCAGTCCATAGGCCTACATCATGTGGCAAACCGGTGAGCATGTGGCTCTATTAGTATAGGAGATACCTGAAAACATATCACACTTTTCATCATAGTGCTTTTACCAATGCATAAAATGCATGGAGAAGTCATTTCGAATGACTGGTCCTCAGTGTTGTGAGAACGATGACTGGTTAAAATTTTTGGTGGTTTCTTGTTCAGTCCATAGGCCTACATCATGTGGCAATCCGGTGAGCATGTGGCTCTATTAGTATAGGAGATACCTGAACACATATCACACTTTTCATCATAGTGCTTTTACCAATGCATAAAATGCATGGAGAAGTCATTTCGAATGACTGGTCCTCAGTGTTGTGAGAACGATGACTGGTTAAAATTTTTGGTGGTTTCTTGTTCAGTCCATAGGCCTACATCATGTGGCAAACCGGTGAGCATGTGGCTCTATTAGTATAGGAGATACCTGAAAACATATCACACTTTTCATCATAGTGCTTTTACCAATGCATAAAATGCATGGAGAAGTCATTTCGAATGACTGGTCCTCAGTGTTGTGAGAACGATGACTGGTTAAAATTTTTGGTGGTTTCTTGTTCAGTCCATAGGCCTACATCATGTGGCAAACCGGTGAGCATGTGGCTCTATTAGTATAGGAGATACCTGAAAACATATCACACTTTTCATCATAGTGCTTTTACCAATGCATAAAATGCATGGAGAAGTCATTTCGAATGACTGGTCCTCAGTGTTGTGAGAACGATGACTGGTTAAAATTTTTGGTGGTTTCTTGTTCAGTCCATAGGCCTACATCATGTGGCAAACCGATGAGCATGTGGCTCTATTAGTATAGGAGATACCTGAAAACATATCACACTTTTCATCATAGTGCTTTTACCAATGCATAAAATGCATGGAGAAGTCATTTCGAATGACTGGTCCTCAGTGTTGTGAGAACGATGACTGGTTAAAATTTTTGGTGGTTTCTTGTTCAGTCCATAGGCCTACATCATGTGGCAAACCGGTGAGCATGTGGCTCTATTAGTATAGGAGATACCTGAAAACATATCACGCTTTTCATCATAGTGCTTTTACGAATGCATAAAATGCATGGAGAAGTCATTTCGAATGACTGGTCCTCAGTGTTGTGAGAATGATGACTGGTTAAAATTTTTGGTGTTTTCTTGTTCAGTCCATAGGCCTACATCATGTGGCAAACCGGTGAGCATGTGGCTCTATTAGTATAGGAGATACCTGAAAACATATCACACTTTTCATCATAGTGCTTTTACCAATGCATAAAATGCATGGAGAAGTCATTTCGAATGACTGGTCCTCAGTGTTGTGAGAACGATGACTGGTTAAAATTTTTGGTGGTTTCTTGTTCAGTCCATAGGCCTACATCATGTGGCAATCCGGTGAGCATGTGGCTCTATTAGTATAGGAGATACCTGAAAACATATCACACTTTTCATCATAGTGCTTTTGCCAATGCATAAAATGCATGGAGAAGTCATTTCGAATGACTGGTCCTCAGTGTTGTGAGAACGATGACTGGTTAAAATTTTTGGTGGTTTCTTGTTCAGTCCATAGGCCTACATCATGTGGCAATCCGGTGAGCATGTGGCTCTATTAGTATAGGAGATACCTGAAAACATATCACACTTTTCATCATAGTGCTTTTACCAATGCATAAAATGCATGGAGAAGTCATTTCGAATGACTGGTCCTCAGTGTTGTGAGAACGATGACTGGTTAAAATTTTTGGTGGTTTCTTGTTCAGTCCATAGGCCTACATCATGTGGCAAACCGGTGAGCATGTGGCTCTATTAGTATAGGAGATACCTGAAAACATATCACACTTTTCATCATAGTGCTTTTACCAATGCATAAAATGCATAGAGAAGTCATTTCGAATGACTGGTCCTCAGTGTTGTGAGAACGATGACTGGTTAAAATTTTTGGTGGTTTCTTGTTCAGTCTATAGGCCTACATCATGTGGCAAACCGGTGAGCATGTGGCTCTATTAGTATAGGAGATACCTGAAAACATATCACACTTTTCATCATAGTGCTTTTACCAATGCATAAAATGCATGGAGAAGTCATTTCGAATGACTGGTCCTCAGTGTTGTGAGAACGATGACTGGTTAAAATTTTTGGTGGTTTCTTGTTCAGTCCATAGGCCTACATCATGTGGCAATCCGGTGAGCATGTGGCTCTATTAGTATAGGAGATACCTGAAAACATATCACACTTTTCATCATAGTGCTTTTACCAATGCCTAAAATGCATGGAGAAGTCATTTCGAATGACTGGTCCTCAGTGTTGTGAGAACGATGACTGGTTAAAATTTTTGGTGGTTTCTTGTTCAGTCCATAGGCCTACATCATGTGGCAAACCGGTAAGCATGTGGCTCTATTAGTATAGGAGATACCTGAAAACATATCACACTTTTCATCATAGTGCTTTTACCAATGCATAAAATGCATGGAGAAGTCATTTCGAATGACTGGTCCTCAGTGTTGTGAGAACGATGACTGGTTAAAATTTTTGGTGGTTTCTTGTTCAGTCCATAGGCCTACATCATGTGGCAAACCGGTGAGCATGTGGCTCTATTAGTATAGGAGATACCTGAAAACATATCACACTTTTCATCATAGTGCTTTTACCAATGCATAAAATGCATGGAGAAGTCATTTCGAATGACTGGTCCTCAGTGTTGTGAGAACGATGACTGGTTAAAATTTTTGGTGGTTTCTTGTTCAGTCCATAGGCCTACATCATGTGGCAAACCGGTGAGCATGTGGCTCTATTAGTATAGGAGATACCTGAAAACATATCACACTTTTCATCATAGTGCTTTTACCAATGCATAAAATGCATGGAGAAGTCATTTCGAATGAATGGTCCTCAGTGTTGTGAGAACGATGACTGGTTAAAATTTTTGGTGGTTTCTTGTTCAGTCCATAGGCCTACATCATGTGGCAAACCGGTGAGCATGTGGCTCTATTAGTATAGGAGATACCTGAAAACATATCACACTTTTCATCATAGTGCTTTTACCAATGCATAAAATGCATGGAGAAGTCATTTCGAATGACTGGTCCTCAGTGTTGTGAGAACGATGACTGGTTAAAATTTTTGGTGGTTTCTTGTTCAGTCCATAGGCCTACATCATGTGGCAAACCGATGAGCATGTGGCTCTATTAGTATAGGAGATACCTGAAAACATATCACACTTTTCATCATAGTGCTTTTACCAATGCATAAAATGCATGGAGAAGTCATTTCGAATGACTGGTCCTCAGTGTTGTGAGAACGATGACTGGTTAAAATTTTTGGTGGTTTCTTGTTCAGTCCATAGGCCTACATCATGTGGCAAACCGGTGAGCATGTGGCTCTATTAGTATAGGAGATACCTGAAAACATATCACACTTTTCATCATAGTGCTTTTACCAATGCATAAAATGCATGGAGAAGTCATTTCGAATGACTGGTCCTCAGTGTTGTGAGAACAATGACTGGTTAAAATTTTTGGTGGTTTCTTGTTCAGTCCATAGGCCTACATCATGTGGCAATCCGGTGAGCATGTGGCTCTATTAGTATAGGAGATACCTGAAAACATATCACACTTTTCATCATAGTGCTTTTACCAATGCATAAAATGCATGGAGAAGTCATTTCGAATGACTGGTCCTCAGTGTTGTGAGAACGATGACTGGTTAAAATTTTTGGTGGTTTCTTGTTCAGTCCATAGGCCTACATCATGTGGCAAACCGGTGAGCATGTGGCTCTATTAGTATAGGAGATACCTGAAAACATATCACACTTTTCATCATAGTGCTTTTACCAATGCATAAAATGCATGGAGAAGTCATTTCGAATGACTGGTCCTTAGTGTTGTGAGAACGATGACTGGTTAAAATTTTTGGTGGTTTCTTGTTCAGTCCATAGGCCTACATCATGTGGCAAACCGGTGAGCATGTGGCTCTATTAGTATAGGAGATACCTGAAAACATATCACACTTTTCATCATAGTGCTTTTACCAATGCATAAAATGCATGGAGAAGTCATTTCGAATGACTGGTCCTCAGTGTTGTGAGAACGATGACTGGTTAAAATTTTTGGTGGTTTCTTGTTCAGTCCATAGGCCTACATCATGTGGCAAACCGGTGAGCATGTGGCTCTATTAGTATAGGAGATACCTGAAAACATATCACACTTTTCATCATAGTGCTTTTACCAATGCATAAAATGCATGGAGAAGTCATTTCGAATGACTGGTCCTCAGTGTTGTGAGAACGATGACTGGTTAAAATTTTTTGGTGGTTTCTTGTTCAGTCCATAGGCCTACATCATGTGGCAATCCGGTGAGCATGTGGCTCTATTAGTATAGGAGATACCTGAAAACATATCACACTTTTCATCATAGTGCTTTTACCAATGCATAAAATGCATGGAGAAGTCATTTCGAATGACTGGTCCTCAGTGTTGTGAGAACGATGACTGGTTAAAATTTTTGGTGGTTTCTTGTTCAGTCCATAGGCCTACATCATGTGGCAAACCGGTGAGCATGTGGCTCTATTAGTATAGGAGATACCTGAAAACATATCACACTTTTCATCATAGTGCTTTTACCAATGCATAAAATGCATGGAGAAGTCATTTCGAATGACTGGTCCTCAGTGTTGTGAGAACGATGACTGGTTAAAATTTTTGGTGGTTTCTTGTTCAGTCCATAGGCCTACATCATGTGGCAAACCGGTGAGCATGTGGCTCTATTAGTATAGGAGATACCTGAAAACATATCACACTTTTCATCATAGTGCTTTTACCAATGCATAAAATGCATGGAGAAGTCATTTCGAATGACTGGTCCTCAGTGTTGTGAGAACGATGACTGGTTAAAATTTTTGGTGGTTTCTTGTTCAGTCCATAGGCCTACATCATGTGGCAAACCGGTGAGCATGTGGCTCTATTAGTATAGGAGATACCTGAAAACATATCACACTTTTCATCATAGTGCTTTTACCAATGCATAAAATGCATGGAGAAGTCATTTCGAATGACTGGTCCTCAGTGTTGTGAGAACGATGACTGGTTAAAATTTTTGGTGCTTTCTTGTTCAGTCCATAGGCCTACATCATGTGGCAAACCGGTGAGCATGTGGCTCTATTAGTATAGGAGATACCTGAAAACATATCACACTTTTCATCATAGTGCTTTTACCAATGCATAAAATGCATGGAGAAGTCATTTCGAATGACTGGTCCTCAGTGTTGTGAGAACGATGACTGGTTAAAATTTTTGGTGGTTTCTTGTTCAGTCCATAGGCCTACATCATGTGGCAAACCGGTGAGCATGTGGCTCTATTAGTATAGGAGATACCTGAAAACATATCACACTTTTCATCATAGTGCTTTTACCAATGCATAAAATGCATGGAGAAGTCATTTCGAATGACTGGTCCTCAGTGTTGTGAGAACGATGACTGGTTAAAATTTTTGGTGGTTTCTTGTTCAGTCCATAGGCCTACATCATGTGGCAATCCGGTGAGCATGTGGCTCTATTAGTATAGGAGATACCTGAAAACATATCACACTTTTCATCATAGTGCTTTTACCAATGCATAAAATGCATGGAGAAGTCATTTCGAATGACTGGTCCTCAGTGTTGTGAGAACGATGACTGGTTAAAATTTTTGGTGGTTTCTTGTTCAGTCCATAGGCCTACATCATGTGGCAAACCGGTGAGCATGTGGCTCTATTAGTATAGGAGATACCTGAAAACATATCACACTTTTCATCATAGTGCTTTTACCAATGCATAAAATGCATGGAGAAGTCATTTTGAATGACTGGTCCTCAGTGTTGTGAGAACGATGACTGGTTAAAATTTTTGGTGGTTTCTTGTTCAGTCCATAGGCCTACATCATGTGGCAAACCAGTGAGCATGTGGCTCTATTAGTATAGGAGATACCTGAAAACATATCACACTTTTCATCATAGTGCTTTTACCAATGCATAAAATGCATGGAGAAGTCATTTCGAATGACTGGTCCTCAGTGTTGTGAGAACGATGACTGGTTAAAATTTTTGGTGGTTTCTTGTTCAGTCCATAGGCCTACATCATGTGGCAAACCGGTGAGCATGTGGCTCTATTAGTATAGGAGATACCTGAAAACATATCACACTTTTCATCATAGTGCTTTTACCAATGCATAAAATGCATGGAGAAGTCATTTCGAATGACTGGTCCTCAGTGTTGTGAGAACGATGACTGGTTAAAATTTTTGGTGCTTTCTTGTTCAGTCCATAGGCCTACATCATGTGGCAAACCGGTGAGCATGTGGCTCTATTAGTATAGGAGATACCTGAAAACATATCACACTTTTCATCATAGTGCTTTTACCAATGCATAAAATGCATGGAGAAGTCATTTCGAATGACTGGTCCTCAGTGTTGTGAGAACGATGACTGGTTAAAATTTTTGGTGGTTTCTTGTTCAGTCCATAGGCCTACATCATGTGGCAAACCGGTGAGCATGTGGCTCTATTAGTATAGGAGATACCTGAAAACATATCACACTTTTCATCATAGTGCTTTTACCAATGCATAAAATGCATGGAGAAGTCATTTCGAATGACTGGTCCTCAGTGTTGTGAGAACGATGACTGGTTAAAATTTTTGGTGGTTTCTTGTTCATTCCATAGGCCTACATCATGTGGCAAACCGGTGAGCATGTGGCTCTATTAGTATAGGAGATACCTGAAAACATATCACACTTTTCATCATAGTGCTTTTACCAATGCATAAAATGCATGGAGAAGTCATTTCGAATGACTGGTCCTCAGTGTTGTGAGAACGATGACTGGTTAAAATTTTTGGTGGTTTCTTGTTCAGTCCATAGGCCTACATCATGTGGCAAACCGGTGAGCATGTGGCTCTATTAGTATAGGAGATACCTGAAAACATATCACACTTTTCATCATAGTGCTTTTACCAATGCATAAAATGCATGGAGAAGTCATTTCGAATGACTGGTCCTCAGTGTTGTGAGAACGATGACTGGTTAAAATTTTTGGTGGTTTCTTGTTCAGTCCATAGGCCTACATCATGTGGCAAACCGGTGAGCATGTGGCTCTATTAGTATAGGAGATACCTGAAAACATATCACACTTTTCATCATAGTGCTTTTACCAATGCATAAAATGCATGGAGAAGTCATTTCGAATGACTGGTCCTCAGTGTTGTGAGAACGATGACTGGTTAAAATTTTTGGTGGTTTCTTGTTCAGTCCATAGGCCTACATCATGTGGCAAACTGGTGAGCATGTGGCTCTATTAGTATAGGAGATACCTGAAAACATATCACACTTTTCATCATAGTGCTTTTACCAATGCATAAAATGCATGGAGAAGTCATTTCGAATGACTGGTCCTCAGTGTTGTGAGAACGATGACTGGTTAAAATTTTTGGTGGTTTCTTGTTCAGTCCATAGGCCTACATCATGTGGCAATCCGGTGAGCATGTGGCTCTATTAGTATAGGAGATACCTGAAAACATATCACACTTTTCATCATAGTGCTTTTACCAATGCATAAAATGCATGGAGAAGTAATTTCGAATGACTGGTCCTCAGTGTTGTGAGAACGATGACTGGTTAAAATTTTTGGTGGTTTCTTGTTCAGTCCATAGGCCTACATCATGTGCAAACCGGTGAGCATGTGGCTCTATTAGTATAGGAGATACCTGAAAACATATCACACTTTTCATCATAGTGCTTTTAACCAATGCATAAAATGCATGGAGAAGTCATTCGAATGACTGGTCCTCAGTGTTGTGAGAACGATGACTGGTTAAAATTTTTGGTGGTTTCTTGTTCAGTCCATAGGCCTACATCATGTGGCAAACCGGTGAGCATGTGGCTCTATTAGTATAGGAGATACCTGAAAACATATCACACTTTTCATCATAGTGCTTTTACCAATGCATAAAATGCATGGAGAAGTCATTTCGAATGACTGGTCCTCAGTGTTGTCGAGAACGATGACTGGTTAAAATTTTTGGTGGTTTCTTGTTCAGTCCATAGGCCTACATCATGTGGCAAACCGGTGAGCATGTGGCTCTATTAGTATAGGAGATACCTGAAAACATATCACACTTTTCATCATAGTGCTTTTACCAATGCATAAAATGCATGGAGAAGTCATTTCGAATGACTGGTCCTCAGTGTTGTGAGAACGATGACTGTTAAAATTTTTGGTGGTTTCTTGTTCAGTCCATAGGCCTACATCATGTGGCAATCCGGTGAGCATGTGGCTCTATTAGTATAGGAGATACCTGAAAACATATCACACTTTTCATCATAGTGCTTTTACCAATGCATAAAATGCATGGAGAAGTCATTTCGAATGACTGGTCCTCAGTGTTGTGAGAACGATGACTGGTTAAAATTTTTGGTGGTTTCTTGTTCAGTCCATAGGCCTACATCATGTGGCAAACCGGTGAGCATGTGGCTCTATTAGTATAGGAGATACCTGAAAACATATCACACTTTTCATCATAGTGCTTTTACCAATGCATAAAATGCATGGAGAAGTCATTTCGAATGACTGGTCCTCAGTGTTGTGAGAACGATGACTGGTTAAAATTTTTGGTGGTTTCTTGTTCAGTCCATAGGCCTACATCATGTGGCAAACCGGTGAGCATGTGGCTCTATTAGTATAGGAGATACCTGAAAACATATCACACTTTTCATCATAGTGCTTTTACCAATGCATAAAATGCATGGAGAAGTCATTTCGAATGACTGGTCCTCAGTGTTGTGAGAACGATGACTGGTTAAAATTTTTGGTGGTTTCTTGTTCAGTCCATAGGCCTACATCATGTGGCAAACCGGTGAGCATGTGGCTCTATTAGTATAGGAGATACCTGAAAACATATCACACTTTTCATCATAGTGCTTTTACCAATGCATAAAATGCATGGAGAAGTCATTTCGAATGACTGGTCCTCAGTGTTGTGAGAACGATGACTGGTTAAAATTTTTGGTGGTTTCTTGTTCAGTCCATAGGCCTACATCATGTGGCAAACCGGTGAGCATGTGGCTCTATTAGTATAGGAGATACCTGAAAACATATCACACTTTTCATCATAGTGCTTTTACCAATGCATAAAATGCATAGAGAAGTCATTTCGAATGACTGGTCCTCAGTGTTGTGAGAACGATGACTGGTTTAAAATTTTTGTGTGGTTTCTTGTTCAGTCTATAGGCCTACATCATGTGGCAAACCGGTGAGCATGTGGCTCTATTAGTATAGGAGATACCTGAAAACATATCACACTTTTCATCATAGTGCTTTTACCAATGCATAAAATGCATGGAGAAGTCATTTCGAATGACTGGTCCTCAGTGTTGTGAGAACGATGACTGGTTAAAATTTTTGGTGGTTTCTTGTTCAGTCCATAGGCCTACATCATGTGGCAATCCGGTGAGCATGTGGCTCTATTAGTATAGGAAATACCTGAAAACATATCACACTTTTCATCATAGTGCTTTTACCAATGCCTAAAATGCATGGAGAAGTCATTTCGAATGACTGGTCCTCAGTGTTGTGAGAACGATGACTGGTTAAAATTTTTGGTGGTTTCTTGTTCAGTCCATAGGCCTACATCATGTGGCAAACCGGTGAGCATGTGGCTCTATTAGTATAGGAGATACCTGAAAACATATCACACTTTTCATCATAGTGCTTTTACCAATGCATAAAAATGCATGGAGAAGTCATTTCGAATGACCTGGTCCTCAGTGTTGTGAGAACGATGACTGGTTAAAATTTTTGGTGGTTTCTTGTTCAGTCCATAGGCCTACATCATGTGGCAAAACCGGTAAGCATGTGGCTCTATTAGTATAGGAGATACCTGAAAACATATCACACTTTTCATCATAGTGCTTTTACCAATGCATAAAATGCATGGAGAAGTCATTTTGAATGACTGGTCCTCAGTGTTGTGAGAACGATGACTGGTTAAAATTTTTGGTGGTTCTTGTTCAGTCCATAGGCCTACATCATGTGGCAAACCGGTGAGCATGTGGCTCTATTAGTATAGGAGATACCTGAAAACATATCACACTTTTCATCATAGTGCTTTTACCAATGCATAAATTGCATGGAGAAGTCATTTCGAATGACTGGTCCTCAGTGTTGTGAGAACGATGACTGGTTAAAATTTTTGGTGGTTTCTTGTTCAGTCCATAGGCCTACATCATGTGGCAAACCGGTGAGCATGTGGCCTCTATTAGTATAGGAGATACCTGAAAACATATCACACTTTTCATCATAGTGCTTTTACAATGCATAAAATGCATGGAGAAGTCATTTCGAATGACTGGTCCTCAGTGTTGTGAGAACGATGACTGGTTAAAATTTTTGGTGGTTTCTTGTTCAGTCATAGGCCTACATCATGTGGCAAACCGGTGAGCATGTGGCTCTATTAGTATAGGAGATACCTGAAAACATATCACACTTTTCATCATAGTGCTTTTACCAATGCATAAAATGCATGGAGAAGTCATTTCGAATGACTGGTCCTCAGTGTTGTGAGAACGATGACTGGTTAAAATTTTTGGTGGTTTCTTGTTCAGTCTATAGGCCTACATCATGTGGCAAACCGGTGAGCATGTGGCTCTATTAGTATAGGAGATACCTGAAAACATATCACACTTTTCATCATAGTGCTTTTACCAATGCATAAAATGCATGGAGAAGTCATTTCGAATGACTGGTCCTCAGTGTTGTGAGAACGATGACTGGTTAAAATTTTTGGTGGTTTCTTGTTCAGTCCATAGGCCTACATCATGTGGCAAACCGGTGAGCATGTGGCTCTATTAGTATAGGAGATACCTGAAAACATATCACACTTTTCATCATAGTGCTTTTTACCAATGCATAAAATGCATGGAGAAGTCATTTCGAATGACTGGTCCTCAGTGTTGTGAGAACGATGACTGGTTAAAATTTTTGGTGGTTTCATGTTCAGTCCATACGCCTACATCATGTGGCAAACCGGTGAGCATGTGGCTCTATTAGTATACGGAGATACCTGAAAACATATCACACTTTTCATCATAGTGCTTTTACCAATGCATAAAATGCATAGAGAAGTCATTTCGAATGACTGGTCCTCAGTGTTGTGAGAACGATGACTGGTTAAAATTTTTGGTGGTTTCTTGTTGAGTCCTATAGGCCTACATCATGTGGCAAACCGGGTGAGCATGTGGCTCTATTAGTATAGGAGATACCTGAAAACATATCACACTTTTCATCATAGTGCTTTTACCAATGCATAAAATGCATGGAGAAGTCATTTCGAATGACTGGTCCTCAGTGTTGTGAGAATGATGACTGGTTTAAAATTTTTGGTGGTTTCTTGTTCAGTCCATAGGCCTACATCATGTGGCAAACCGGTGAGCATGTGGCTCTATTAGTATAGGAGATACCTGAAAACATATCACACTTTTCATCATAGTGCTTTTACCAATGCATAAAATGCATGGAGAAGTCAATTTCGAATGACTGGTCCTCAGTGTTGTGAGAACGATGACTGGTTAAAATTTTTGGTGGTTTCTTGTTCAGTCCATAGGCCTACATCATGTGGCAAACCGGTGAGCATGTGGCTCTATTAGTATAGGAGATACCTGAAAACATATCACACTTTTCATCATAGTGCTTTTACCAATGCATAAAATACATGGAGAAGTCATTTCGAATGACTGGTCCTCAGTGTTGTGAGAACGATGACTGGTTAAAATTTTTGGTGGTTTCTTGTTCAGTCCATAGGCCTACATCATGTGGCAAACGGTTAGCATGTGGCTCTATTAGTATAGAGATACCTGAAAACATATCACACTTTTCATCATAGTGCTTTTACCAATGCATAAAATGCATGGAGAAGTCATTTCGAATGACTGGTCCTCAGTGTTGTGAGAACGATGACTGGTTAAAATTTTTGGTGGTTTCTTGTTCAGTCCATAGGCCTACATCATGTGGCAAACCGGTGAGCATGTGGCTCTATTAGTATAGGAGATACCTGAAAACATATCACACTTTTCATCATAGTGCTTTTACCAATGCATAAAATGCATGGAGAAGTCATTTCGAATGACTGGTCCTCAGTGTTGTGAGAACGATGACTGGTTAAAATTTTTGGTGGTTTCTTGTTCAGTCCATAGGCCTACATCATGTGGCAAACCGGTGAGCATGTGGCTCTATTAGTATAGGAGATACCTGAAAACATATCACACTTTTCATCATAGTGCTTTTACCAATGCATAAAATGCATGGAGAAGTCATTTCGAATGACTGGTCCTCAGTGTTGTGAGAACGATGACTGGTTAAAATTTTTGGTGGTTTCTTGTTCAGTCCATAGGCCTACATCATGTGGCAAACCGGTGAGCATGTGGCTCTATTAGTATAGGAGATACCTGAAAACATATCACACTTTTCATCATAGTGCTTTTACCAATGCATAAAATGCATGGAGAAGTCATTTCGAATGACTGGTCCTCAGTGTTGTGAGAACGATGACTGGTTAAAATTTTTGGTGGTTTCTTGTTCAGTCCATAGGCCTACATCATGTGGCAAACCGGTGAGCATGTGGCTCTATTAGTATAGGAGATACCTGAAAACATATCACACTTTTCATCATAGTGCTTTTACCAATGCATAAAATGCATGGAGAAGTCATTTCGAATGACTGGTCCTCAGTGTTGTGAGAACGATGACTGGTTAAAATTTTTGGTGGTTTCTTGTTCAGTCCATAGGCCTACATCATGTGGCAAACCGGTGAGCATGTGGCTCTATTAGTATAGGAGATACCTGAAAACATATCACACTTTTCATCATAGTGCTTTTACCAATGCATAAAATGCATGGAGAAGTCATTTCGAATGACTGGTCCTCAGTGTTGTGAGAACGATGACTGGTTAAAATTTTTGGTGGTTTTCTTGTTCAGTCCATAGGCCTACATCATGTGGCAAACCGGTGAGCATGTGGCTCTATTAGTATAGGAGATACCTGAAAACATATCACACTTTTCATCATAGTGCTTTTACCAATGCATAAAATGCATGGAGAAGTCATTTCGAATGACTGGTCCTCAGTGTTGTGAGAACGATGACTGGTTAAAATTTTTGGTGGTTTCTTGTTCAGTCCATAGGCCTACATCATGTGGCAAACCGGTGAGCATGTGGCTCTATTAGTATAGGAGATACCTGAAAACATATCACACTTTTCATCATAGTGCTTTTACCAATGCATAAAATGCATGGAGAAGTCATTTCGAATGACTGGTCCTCAGTGTTGTGAGAACGATGACTGGTTAAAATTTTTGGTGGTTTCTTGTTCAGTCCATAGGCCTACATCATGTGGCAAACCGGTGAGCATGTGGCTCTATTAGTATAGGAGATACCTGAAAACATATCACACTTTTCATCATAGTGCTTTTACCAATGCATAAAATGCATGGAGAAGTCATTTCGAATGACTGGTCCTCAGTGTTGTGAGAACGATGACTGGTTAAAATTTTTGGTGGTTTCTTGTTCAGTCCATAGGCCTACATCATGTGGCAAACCGGTGAGCATGTGGCTCTATTAGTATAGGAGATACCTGAAAACATATCACACTTTTCATCATAGTGCTTTTACCAATGCATAAAATGCATGGAGAAGTCATTTCGAATGACTGGTCCTCAGTGTTGTGAGAACGATGACTGGTTAAAATTTTTGGTGGTTTCTTGTTCAGTCCATAGGCCTACATCATGTGGCAAACCGGTGAGCATGTGGCTCTATTAGTATAGGAGATACCTGAAAACATATCACACTTTTCATCATAGTGCTTTTACCAATGCATAAAATGCATGGAGAAGTCATTTCGAATGACTGGTCCTCAGTGTTGTGAGAACGATGACTGGTTAAAATTTTTGGTGGTTTCTTGTTCAGTCCATAGGCCTACATCATGTGGCAAACCGGTGAGCATGTGGCTCTATTAGTATAGGAGATACCTGAAAACATATCACACTTTTCATCATAGTGCTTTTACCAATGCATAAAATGCATGGAGAAGTCATTTCGAATGACTGGTCCTCAGTGTTGTGAGAACGATGACTGGTTAAAATTTTTGGTGGTTTCTTGTTCAGTCCATAGGCCTACATCATGTGGCAAACCGGTGAGCATGTGGCTCTATTAGTATAGGAGATACCTGAAAACATATCACACTTTTCATCATAGTGCTTTTACCAATGCATAAAATGCATGGAGAAGTCATTTCGAATGACTGGTCCTCAGTGTTGTGAGAACGATGACTGGTTAAAATTTTTGGTGGTTTCTTGTTCAGTCCATAGGCCTACATCATGTGGCAAACCGGTGAGCATGTGGCTCTATTAGTATAGGAGATACTTGAAAACATATCACACTTTTCATCATAGTGCTTTTACCAATGCATAAAATGCATGGAGAAGTCATTTCGAATGACTGGTCCTCAGTGTTGTGAGAACGATGACTGGTTAAAATTTTTGGTGGTTTCTTGTTCAGTCCATAGGCCTACATCATGTGGCAAACCGGTGAGCATGTGGCTCTATTAGTATAGGAGATACCTGAAAACATATCACACTTTTCATCATAGTGCTTTTACCAATGCATAAAATGCATGGAGAAGTCATTTCGAATGACTGGTCCTCAGTGTTGTGAGAACGATGACTGGTTAAAATTTTTGGTGGTTTCTTGTTCAGTCCATAGGCCTACATCATGTGGCAAACCGGTGAGCATGTGGCTCTATTAGTATAGGAGATACCTGAAAACATATCACACTTTTCATCATAGTGCTTTTACCAATGCATAAAATGCATGGAGAAGTCATTTCGAATGACTGGTCCTCAGTGTTGTGAGAACGATGACTGGTTAAAATTTTTGGTGGTTTCTTGTTCAGTCCATAGGCCTACATCATGTGGCAAACCGCTGTGAGCATGTGGCTCTATTAGTATAGGAGATACCTGAAAACATATCACACTTTTCATCATAGTGCTTTTACCAATGCATAAAATGCATGGAGAAGTCATTTCGAATGACTGGTCCTCAGTGTTGTGAGAACGATGACTGGTTAAAATTTTTGGTGGTTTCTTGTTCAGTCCATAGGCCTACATCATGTGGCAAACGCGTGAGCATGTGGCTCTATTAGTATAGGAGATACCTGAAAACATATCACACTTTTCATCATAGTGCTTTTACCAATGCATAAAATGCATGGAGAAGTCATTTCGAATGACTGGTCCTCAGTGTTGTGAGAACGATGACTGGTTAAAATTTTTGGTGGTTTCTTGTTCAGTCCATAGGCCTACATCATGTGGCAAACCGGTGAGCATGTGGCTCTATTAGTATAGGAGATACCTGAAAACATATCACACTTTTCATCATAGTGCTTTTACCAATGCATAAAATGCATGGAGAAGTCATTTCGAATGACTGGTCCTCAGTGTTGTGAGAACGATGACTGGTTAAAATTTTTGGTGGTTTCTTGTTCAGTCCATAGGCCTACATCATGTGGCAAACCGGTGAGCATGTGGCTCTATTAGTATAGGAGATACCTGAAAACATATCACACTTTTCATCATAGTGCTTTTACCAATGCATAAAATGCATGGAGAAGTCATTTCGAATGACTGGTCCTCAGTGTTGTGAGAACGATGACTGGTTAAAATTTTTGGTGGTTTCTTGTTCAGTCCATAGGCCTACATCATGTGGCAAACCGGTGAGCATGTGGCTCTATTAGTATAGGAGATACCTGAAAACATATCACACTTTTCATCATAGTGCTTTTACCAATGCATAAAATGCATGGAGAAGTCATTTCGAATGACTGGTCCTCAGTGTTGTGAGAACGATGACTGGTTAAAATTTTTGGTGGTTTCTTGTTCAGTCCATAGGCCTACATCATGTGGCAAACCGGTGAGCATGTGGCTCTATTAGTATAGGAGATACCTGAAAACATATCACACTTTTCATCATAGTGCTTTTACCAATGCATAAAATGCATGGAGAAGTCATTTCGAATGACTGGTCCTCAGTGTTGTGAGAACGATGACTGGTTAAAATTTTTGGTGGTTTCTTGTTCAGTCCATAGGCCTACATCATGTGGCAAACCGGTGAGCATGTGGCTCTATTAGTATAGGAGATACCTGAAAACATATCACACTTTTCATCATAGTGCTTTTACCAATGCATAAAATGCATGGAGAAGTCATTTCGAATGACTGGTCCTCAGTGTTGTGAGAACGATGACTGGTTAAAATTTTTGGTGGTTTCTTGTTCAGTCCATAGGCCTACATCATGTGGCAAACCGGGTGAGCATGTGGCTCTATTAGTATAGGAGATGCCTGAAAAATATCACACTTTTCATCATAGTGCTTTTACCAATGCATAAAATGCATGGAGAAGTCATTTCGAATGACTGGTACTCAGTGTTGTGAGAACGATGACTGGTTAAAATTTTTGGTGGTTTCTTGTTCAGTCCATAGGCCTACATCATGTGGCAAACGGTGAGCATGTGGCTCTATTAGTATAGGAGATACCTGAAAACATATCACACTTTTCATCTAGTGCTTTTACCAATGCATAAAATGCATGGAGAAGTCATTTCGAATGACTGGTCCTCAGTGTTGTGAGAACGATGACTGGTTAAAAATTTTTTGGTGGTTTCTTGTTCAGTCCATAGGCCTACAACATGTGGCAAACCGTGTGAGCATGTGGCTCTATTCGTATAGGAGATACCTGAAAACATATCCACACTTTTCATCATAGTGCTTTTACCAATGCATAAAATGCATGGAGAAGTCATTTCGAATGACTGGTCCCTCAGTGTTGTCGAGAACGATGACTGGTAAAATTTTTTGGTTGTTCTTGTTC